>NW_027308211.1:0-85000 GCF_047496885.1 Scyliorhinus torazame
GGTGGGAGCACTGACAGAGCTGGCTGTGTGGGGGAGCACTGACAGTGCTGGCTGTGTGGGGGGAGCACTGACAGTGCTGGCTGTGTGGGGGAGCACTGACAGTGCTGGCTGTGTGGGGGAGCACTGACAGTGCTGGCTGTGTGGTGGGCGCACTGACAGTGCTGGCTGTGTGGGGGGAGCACTGACAGTGCTGGCTGTGTGGGGGAGCACTGACAGTGCTGGCTATGTGGTGGGACCACTGACAGTGCTGGCTGTGTGGGGGGAGCACTGACAGTGTTGGTTGTGTGGTGGGAGCACTGGCAGTGCTGGATGTGTGGGGGAGCACTGACAGTGCTGGCTGTGCGGGGGAGCACTGACAGTGCTGGCTGTGTGGTGGGAGCACTGACAGTGCTGGCTGTGCGGTGGGAGCACTGACAGTGCTGGCTGTGTGGTGGGAGCACTGACAGTGCTGCTATGTGGGGGAGCACTGACAGTGCTGGCTGTGTTGGGGGGAGCACTGACAGTGCTGGCTGTGTGGGGGAGCACTGACAGTGCTGGCTGTGTGGGGGAGCACTGACAGTGCTGGCTGTGTGGTGGGAGCACTGGCAGTGCTGGCTGTGTGGGGGGAGCACTGACAGTGCTGGCTGTGTGGTGGGAGCACTGACAGTGCTGGCTGTGTGGGGGAGCACTGACAGTGCTGGCTGTGTGGTGGGAGCACTGACTGTGCTGGCTGTGTGGTGGGAGCACTGACAGTGCTGGCTGTGTGGGGGGAGCACTGACATTGCTGGCTGTGTGGGGGGAGCACTCACAGTGCTGGCTGTGTGGGGGAGCACTGGCAGTGCTGGCTCTGTGGTGGGAACACTGACTGTGCTGGCTGTGTGGTGGGAGCACTGACAGTGCTGGCTGTGTGGGGGAGCACTGACAGTGCTGGCTGTGTGGTGGGAGCACTGAAAGTGCTGGCTGTGTGGTGGGAGCACTGACAGTGCTGGCTGTGTGGGGGAGCACTGACAGTGCTGGCTGTGTGGGGGAGCACTGACAGTGCTGGCTGTGTGGCGGGAGCACTGACACTGCTGGCTGTGTGGGGAGCACTGACAGTGCTGGCTGTGCGGTGGGAGCACTGACAGTGCTGGCTGTGTGGTGGGAGCACTGACAGTGCTGGCTGTGTGGTGGGGGCACTGACAGTGCTGACTGTGTGGGGGAGCACTGACAGTGCTGGCTGTGTGACGGGAGCACTGACAGTGCTGGCTGTGTGGTGGGAGCACTGACAGTGCTGGCTGTGTGGTGGGAGCACTGACAGTGCTGGCTGTGTGGGGGGAGCACTGACACTGCTGGCTGTGTGGGGGAGCACTGACAGTGCTGGCTGTGTGGTGGGAGCACTGACAGTGCTGGCTGTGTGGGGGAAGCACTGACACTGCTGGTTGTGTGGGGGAGCACTGACAGTGCTGGCTGTGTGGTGGGAGCACTGACAGTGCTGGCTGTGTGGGGGAGCACTGACAGTGCTGGCTGTGTGGTGGGAGCACTGACAGAGCTGGCTGTGTGGGGGAGCACTGACAGTGCTGGCTGTGTGGGGGGAGCACTGACAGTGCTGGCTGTGTGGGGGAGCACTGACAGTGCTGGCTGTGTGGGGAGCACTGACAGTGCTGGCTGTGTGGTGGGCGCACTGACAGTGCTGGCTGTGTGGGGGGAGCACTGACAGTGCTGGCTGTGTGGGGGAGCCCTGACAGTGCTGGCTGTGTGGGGGGAGCACTGACAGTGTTGGCTATGTGGTGGGACCACTGACAGTGCTGGCTGTGTGGGGGGAGCACTGACAGTGTTGGCTGTGTGGTGGGAGCACTGGCAGTGCTGGATGTGTGGGGGGAGCACTGACAGTGCTGGCTGTGCGGGGGAGCACTGACAGTGCTGGCTATGTGGTGGGAGCACTGACAGTGCTGGCTGTGCGGTGGGAGCACTGACAGTGCTGGCTGTGTGGTGGGAGCACTGACAGTGCTGCTATGTGGGGGAGCACTGACAGTGCTGGCTGTGTTGGGGGGAGCACTGACAGTGCTGGCTGTGTGGTGGGAGCACTGGCAGTGCTGGCTGTGTGGGGGCAGCACTGACAGTGATGGCTGTGCGGGGGAGCACTGACAGTGCTGGCTGTGTGGTGGAAGCACCGACAGTGCAGGCTGTGTGGTGGGAGCACGGACAGTGCTGGCTGTGCGGTGGGAGCACTGACAGTGCTGGCTGTGTGGTGGGAGCACTGACAGTGCTGGCTGTGCGGTGGGAGCACTGACAGTGCTGGCTGTGTGGGGGAGCACTGACAGTGCTGGCTGTGTGGGGGAGCACTGACAGCGCTGGCTGTGTGGTGGAAGCACTGACAGTGCTGGCTGTGTGGTGGGAGCACTGACAGTGCTGGCTGTGTGGGGGGAGCACTGACAGTGCTGGCTGTGTGGGTGGAGCACTGACAGTACTGGCTGTGTGGGTGGGAGTACTGACAGTGCTGGCTGTGTGAGGGAGCACTGACAGTGCTGGCTGTGTGGGGGGGGGGGCACTGAAAGTGCTGGCTGTGCGGGGGAGCACTGACAGTGCTGGCTGTGTGGGTGGGAGCACTGACAGTATTGGCTGTGTGGGGGGAGCGCTGACAGTGCTGGCTGTGTGGTGGGAGCACTGACAGTGCTGGCTGTGTGGGGGGAGCACTGACAGTGCTGGCTGTGTGGGGGGAGCACTGACAGTGCTGGCTGTGTGGGGGGAGCACTGACAGTGCTGGCTGTGTGGGGGAGCACTGACAGTGCTGGCTGTGTGGGGGGAGCACTGACAGTGCTGGCTGTGTGGGGGGAGCACAGACAGCGCTGGCTGTGTGGTGGGAGTACTGACAGTGCTGGCTGTGTGGGGAGCACTGACAGTGCTGGCTGTGTGGGGGGAGCACTGACAGTGCTGGCTGTGTGGGGGGAGCACAGACAGCGCTGGCTGTGTGGTGGGAGTACTGACAGTGCTGGCTGTGTGGGGGGAGCACTGACAGTGCTGGCTGTGTGGTGGGAGTACTGACAGTGCTGGCTGTGTGAGGGAGCACTGACAGTGCTGGCTGTGTGGGGGGAGCACTGACAGTGCTGGCTGTGTGGGGGGAGCACTGGCTGTGCTGGCTGTGTGGGGGGGCACTGACAGTGCTGGCTGTGTGGTGGGAGCACTGACAGTGCTGGCTGTGTGGGGTGGCACTGACAGTGCTGGCTGTGCGGGGGAGCACTGACAGTGCTGGCTGTGTGGGGGAGCACTGACAGTGCTGGCTGTGTGGGTGGGAGCACTGACAGTGCTGGCTGTGTGGGGGAGCGCTGACAGTGCTGGCTGTGTGGTGGGAGCACTGACAGTGCTGAATGTGTGGGGGGAGCACTGACAGTGCTGGCTGTGTGGGGGGAGCACTGACAGTACTGGCTGTGTGGGGGGAGCACTGACAGTGCTGGCTGTGTGGGGGAGCACTGACAGTGCTAGCCGTGTGAGGGAGCACTGACAGTGCTGGCTGTGTGGGGGAGCACTGACAGTGCTGGCTGTGTGGGGGAGCACTGACAGTGCTGACTGTGTGGTGGGAGCACTTACAGTGCTGGCTGTGTGGGGGGAGCACTGACAGTGCTGGGTGTGTGGTGGGAGCACTGACAGCGCTGGCTGTGTGGTGGGAGCACTGACAGTGCTGGCTGTGTGGAGGGAGAACTGACAGTGCTGGCTGTGTGGGTGGGAGCACTGACAGTGCTGGCTGTGTGGGGAGCACTGACAGTGCTGGCTGTGTGGGGGAGCACTGACAGTGCTGGCTGTGTGGGGGGAGCACTGACAGTGCTGACTGTGTGGTGGGAGCACTGACAGTGCTGGCTGTGTGGACGATCACTGACAGTGCTGGATGTGTGGGGGGAGCACTGACAGTGCTGACTGTGTGGGGGGAGCACTGACAGTGCTGACTGTGTGGTGGGAGCACTGACAGTGCTGGCTGTGTGGGGGGAGCACTGACAGTGCTGGCTGTGTGGGGGAGCACTGACAGGGCTGGCTGTGTGGTGGAAGTACTGACAGTGCTGGCTGTGTGGGGGGAGCACTGACAGTGCTGGCTGTGTGGGGAGCACTGACAGTGCTGGCTGTGTGGGGGAGCACTGACAGTGCTGGATTTGTGGAGGGAGCACTGAAAGAGCTGGCTGTTTGGTGGGAGCACTGGCAGTGCTGGCTGTGTGGGGGAACACTGACAGTGCTGGCTGTGTGGGGGGAGCACTGACAGTGCTGGCTGTGTGGGGGGAGCACTGACAGTGCTGGCTGTGTGGGCGGAGCACTGACAGTGCTGGCTGTGTGAGGGGAGAACTGAGAGTGCTGGCTGTGTGTGGGGAGCAATGGCAGTGCTGGCTGTGAGGGGGGAGCACTGACAGTGCTGGCTGTGTGGTGGGAGCACTGACAGTGCTGGCTGTGTGGTGGGAGCACTGACAGTGCTGTCTGTAGGGGAGCACTGACAGTGCTGGCTGTGTGGGGGAGCACTGACAGTGCTGGCTGTGTGGTGGGAGCACTGACAGTGGTGGCTGTGTGGTGGGAGCACTGACAGTGCTGGCTGTGTGGTGGGAGCACTGACAGTGCTGTCTGTGTGGTGGGAGCATTGACAGTGCTGGCTGTCTGTGGGGAGCACTGACAGTGCTGTCTGTGTGGTGGGAGCATTGACAGTGCTGGCTGTGTGTGGTGGATGCATTGACAGTGCTAGCTGTGTGGTGGGAGCATTGACAGTGCTGGCTGTGTGTGGGGAGCACTGACAGTGCTGGCTGTGTGGTGGGAGCATTGACAGTGCTGGCTGTGTGGGGGAGCACTGAGAGTGCTGGCTGTGTGGGGGGAGCACTGACAATGCTGGCTGTGTGGGGAGTCACTGACAGTGCTGGCTGTGTGGTGGGAGCACTGACAGTGCTGGCTGTGTGTGGGAGCACTGACAGTGCTGGCTGTATGGGGGAGCACTGACAGTGCTGGCTGTGTGGGGAGCACTGACAGTGCTGGCTGTGTGGGGGGAGCACCGACAGTGCTGGCTGTGTGGGGGGAGCACTGACAGTGCTGGCTGTGTCGGGGGAGCACTGACAGTGCTGGCTGTGTGGGGGAGCAGTGATAGTGCTGTCTGTGTGGGGGGAGCACTGACAGTGCTGGCTGTGTGGTGGGAGCATTGACAGTGCTGGCTGTGTGTGGGGAGCACTGACAGTGCTGGCTGTGTGGGGGGAGCACTGACAGTGCTGGCTGTGTGGGGGGAGCACTGACAGTGCTGGCTGTGTGGAGGGAGCACTGACAGGGCTGGCTGTGTGTGGGGAGCACTGACAGTGCTGGCTGTGTGGGGAGCACTGACAGTGCTGGCTGTGTGGGGGAGCACTGACAGTGCTGGCTGTGTGGGGGGAGCACTCACAGTGCTGGCTGTGTGGGGGAAGCACGGACAGTGCTGGCTGTGTGGTGGGAGCACTGACAGTGCTGGCTGTGCGGTGGGAGCACTGACAGTGCTGTCTGTGGGGGAGCACTGACAGTGCTGGCTGTGTGGGGGGGGGGAGCACTGACAGTGCTGGCTGTGTGGTGGGAGCATTGACAGTGCTGGCTGTGTGTGGGGAGCACTGACAGTGCTGGCTGTGTGGGGGGAGCACTGACAGTGCTGGCTGTGTGGGGGGAGCACTGACAGTGCTGGCTGTGTGGAGGGAGCACTGACAGTGCTGGCTGTGTGTGGGGAGCACTGACAGTGCTGGCTGTGTGGGGAGCACTGACAGTGCTGGCTGTGTGGGGGAGCACTGACAGTGCTGGCTGTGTGGGGGAGCACTCACAGTGCTGGCTGTGTGGGGGAAGCACGGACAGTGCTGGCTGTGTGGTGGGAGCTCTGACAGTGCTGGCTGTGCGGTGGGAGCACTGACAGTGCTGTCTGTGGGGGAGCACTGACAGTGCTGGCTGTGTGGGGGGGGGGGGAGCACTGACAGTGCTGGCTGTGTGGTGGGAGCATTGACAGTGCTGGCTGTGTGTGGGGAGCACTGACAGTGCTGTCTGTGTGGTGGGAGCACTGACAGTGCTGGCTGTATGGGGGAGTACTGACAGTGCTGGCTGTGTGGGGGGTCACTGACAGTGCTGGCTGTGTGGGGGGAGTACTGACAGTGCTGGCTGTGTGGGGAGCACTGACAGTGCTGGCTGTGTGGTGGGAGCACTGACAGTGCTGGCTGTGTGGGAGAGAACTGACAGTGATAGCTGTGTGGTGGAGCACTGACAGTGCTGCCTGTGTGTGGGGAGCACTGACAGTGCTGGCTGTGTGGTGGGAGCATTGACAGTGCTGGCTGTGTGGGGGAGCACTGACAGTGCTGGCTGTGTGGGGGAGCACTGACAGTGCTGGCTGTGTGTGGGGAGCACTGACAGTGCTGGCTGTGTGGGGGGAGCACTGACAGTACTGGCTGTGTGGGGGGAGCACTGACAGTGCCGGCTGTGTGGGGGAGCACTGACAGTGATAGCTGTGTGAGGGAGCACTGACAGTGCTGGCTGTGTGGGGGAGCACTGACAGTGCTGGCTGTGTGGGGGAGCACTGACAGTGCTGACTGTGTGGTGGGAGCACTTACAGTGCTCGCTGTGTGGGGGGAGCACTGACAGTGCTGGCTGTGTGGGAGAGCACTGACAGTGCTGGCTGTGTGGAGGGAGAACTGACAGTGCTGGCTGTGTGGGTGGGAGCACTGACAGTGCTGGCTGTGTGGGGAGCACTGACAGTGCTGGCTGTGTGGGGGAGCACTGACAGTGCTGGCTGTGTGGGGGGAGCACTGACAGTGCTGACTTTGTGGTGGGGAGCACTGACAGTGCTGGCTGTGTGGACGATCACTGACAGTGCTGGATGTGTGGGGGGAGCACTGACAGTGCTGACAGTGTGGGGGGAGCACTGACAGTGCTGACTGTGTGTTGGGAGCACTGACAGTGCTGGCTGTGTGGGGGGAGCACTGACAGTGCTGGCTGTGTGGGGGAGCACTGACAGGGCTGGCTGTGTGGTGGAAGTACTGACAGTGCTGGCTGTGTGGGGGAGCACTGACAGTGCTAGCTGTGTGGGGAGCACTGACAGTGCTGGCTGTGTGGGAGCACTGACAGTGCTGGCTGTGTGGGGGAGCACTGACAGTGCTGGCTTTGTGGAGGGAGCACTGAAAGAGCTGGCTGTTTGGTGGGAGCACTGGAAGTGCTGGCTGTGTGGGGGAACACTGACAGTGCTGGCTGTGTGGGGGGAGCACTGGCAGTGCTGGCTGTGTGGGGGGAGCACTGACAGTGCTGGCTGTGTGGGCGGAGCACTGACAGTGCTGGCTGTGTGAGGGGAGAACTGACAGTGCTGGCTGTGTGTGGGGAGCACTGGCAGTGCTGGCTGTGAGGGGGGAGCACTGACAGTGCTGGCTGTGTGGTGGGAGCACTGACAGTGCTGGCTGTGTGGTGGGAGCACTGACAGTGCTGTCTGTAGGGGAGCACTGACAGTGCTGGCTGTGTGGGGGAGCACTGACAGTGCTGGCTGTGTGGTGGGAGCACTGACAGTGGTGGCTGTGTGGTGGGAGCACTGACAGTGCTGGCTGTGTGGTGGGAGCACTGACAGTGCTGTCTGTGTGGTGGGAGCATTGACAGTGCTGGCTGTCTGTGGGGAGCACTGACAGTGCTGTCTGTGTGGTGGGAGCATTGACAGTGCTGGCTGTGTGTGGTGGATGCATTGACAGTGCTAGCTGTGTGGTGGGAGCATTGACAGTGCTGGCTGTGTGTGGGGAGCACTGACAGTGCTGGCTGTGTGGTGGGAGCATTGACAGTGCTGGCTGTGTGGGGGAGCACTGAGAGTGCTGGCTGTGTGGGGGGAGCACTGACAATGCTGGCAGTGTGGGGGGTCACTGACAGTGCTGGCTGTGTGGTGGGAGCACTGACAGTGCTGGCTGTGTGTGGGAGCACTGACAGTGCTGGCTGTATGGGGGAGCACTGACAGTGCTGGCTGTGTGGGGGAGCAATGACAGTGCTGGCTGTGTGGGGGGAGCACCGACAGTGCTGGCTGTGTGGGGGAGCACTGACAGTGCTGGCTGTGTGGTGGGAGCACTGACAGTGCTGGCTGTGTGGGGGGGGAGCACTGACAGTGCTGGCTGTGTGGTGGGAGCATTGACAGTGCTGGCTGTGTGTGGGGAGCACTGACAGTGCTGGCTGTGTGGGGGGAGTACTGACAGTGCTGGCTGTGTGGGGGGTCACTGACAGTGCTGGCTGTGTGGGGGGAGTACTGACAGTGCTGGCTGTGTGGGGAGCACTGACAGTGCTGGCTGTGTGGTGGGAGCACTGACAGTGCTGGCAGTGTGGGAGAAAACTGACAGTGCGAGCTGTGTGGTGGAGCACTGACAGTGCTGCCTGTGTGTGGGGAGCACTGACAGTGCTGGCTGTGTGGTGGGAGCATTGACAGTGCTGGCTGTGTGGGGGAGCACTGACAGTGCTGGCTGTGTGGGGGGAGCACTGACAGTGCTGGCTGTGTGGGGGGTCACTGACAGTGCTGACTGTGTGGTGGGAGCACTGACAGTGCTGGCTGTGTGTGGGAGCACTGACAGTGCTGGCTGTATGGGGGAGCACTGACAGTGCTGGCTGTGTGGGGGAGCACTGAGAGTGCTGGCTGTGTGGGGGGAGCACCGACAGTGCTGGCTGTGTGGGGGAGCACAGACAGTGCTGGCTGTGTGGTGGGAGCACTGACAGTGCTGACTGTGTGGTGGGAGCACTGACAGTGCTGGCTGTGTGGACGAGCACTGACAGTGCTGGATGTGTGGGGGGAGCACTGACAGTGCTGACTGTGTGGGGGAGCACTGATAGTGCTGACTGTGTGGTGGGAGCACTGACAGTGCTGGCTGTGTGGGTGGGAGCACTGACAGTGCTGGCTGTGTGGTGGGAGCACTGACAGTGCTGGCTGTGTGGTGGGAGCACTGACAGTGCTTGCTGTGTGGGGGAGCACTGACAGTGCTGACTGTGTTGTGGGAGCACTGACAGTGCTGGCTGTGTGGTGGGAGCACTGAGAGTGCTGGCTGTGGGGAGCACTGACAGTGCTGGCTGTGTGGTGGGAGCACTGGCAGCGCTGGCTGTGTGGGGGGATAACTGACAGTGCTGGCTGTGTGGTGGGAGCACTGACAGTGCTGGCTGTGTGGGGGAGCACTGACAGTGCTGGCTGTGTGGTGGGAGCACTGACTGTGCTGGCTGTGTGGTGGGAGCACTGACAGTGCTGGCTGTGTGGGGGAGCACTGGCAGTGCTGGCTGTGTGGTGGGAACACTGACTGTGCTGGCTGTGTGGTGGGAGCACTGACAGTGCTGGCTGTGTGGGGGAGCACTGACAGTGCTGGCTGTGTGGTGGGAGCACTGACAGTGCTGGCTGTGTGGTGGGAGCACTGACAGTGCTGGCTGTGTGTGGGAGCACTGACAGTGCTGGCTGTGTGGGGGAGCACTGACAGTGCTGGCTGTGTGGCGGGAGCACTGACAGTGCTGGCTGTGTGGGGAGCACTGACAGTGCTGGCTGTGCGGTGGGAGCACTGACAGTGCTGGCTGTGTGGTGGGAGCACTGACAGTGCTGGCGGTGTGGTGGGGGCACTGACAGTGCTGGCTGTGTGGGGGAGCACTGACAGTGCTGGCTGTGTGACGGGAGCGCTGACAGTGCTGGCTGTGTGGTGGGAGCACTGACAGTGCTGGCTGTGTGGTGGGAGCACTGACAGTGCTGGCTGTGTGGGGGGAGCACTGACACTGCTGACTGTGTGGGGGAGCACTGACAGTGCTGGCTGTGTGGTGGGAGCACTGACAGTGCTGGCTGTGTGGGGGAAGCACTGACACTGCTGGTTGTGTGGGGGGAGCACTGACAGTGCTGGCTGTGTGGTGGGAGCACTGACAGTGCTGGCTGTGTGGGGGGGAGCACTGACAGTGCTGGCTGTGTGGTGGGAGCACTGACAGAGCTGGCTGTGTGGGGGAGCACTGACAGTGCTGGCTCTGTGGGGGAGCACTGACAGTGCTGGCTGTGTGGGGGAGCACTGACAGTGCTGGCTGTGTGCGGGAGCACTGACAGTGCTGGCTGTGTGGTGGGCGCACTGACAGTGCTGGCTGTGCGGTGGGAGCACTGACAGTGCTGGCTGTGTGGTGGGAGCACTGACAGTGCTGCTATGTGGGGGAGCACTGACAGTGCTGGCTGTGTTGGGGGGAGCACTGACAGTGCTGGCTGTGTGGGGGAGCACTGACAGTGCTGGCTGTGTGGGGGAGCACTGACAGTGTTGGCTGTGTGGTGGGAGCACTGGCAGTGCTGGCTGTGTGGAGGCAGCACTGACAGTGCTGGCTGTGTGGAGGCAGCACTGACAGTGATGGCTGTGTGGGGTGAGCACTGACCGTGCTGGCTGTGTGGTGGAAGCACCGACGGTGCAGGCTCTGTGGTGGGAGCACTGACGGTGCTGGCTGTGTGGTGGGAGCACTGACAGTGCTGGCTGTGTGGGGGGAGCACTGACAGTGCTGGCTGTGTGGGTGGAGCACTGACAGTGCTGGCTGAGTGGGTGGGAGTACTGACAGTGCTGGCTGTGTGAGGGAGCACTGACAGTGCTGGCTGTGTGGGGGGGGCACTGACAGTGCTGGCTGTGTGGGGGAGCACTGACAGTGCTGGCTATGTGGTGGGAGCACTGACAGTGCTGGCTGTGTGGGGGGGAGCACTGACAGTGCTGGCTGTGTGGGGGAGCACTGACAGTGCTGGCTGTGCGGGGGAGCACTGACAGTGCTGGCTGTGTGGGGGAGCACTGACAGTGCTGGCTGTGTGGGTGGGAGCACTGCCAGTATTGGCTGTGTGGGGGGAGCGCTGACAGTGCTGGCTGTGTGGTGGGAGCACTGACAGTGCTGGCTGTGTGGGGGGAGCACTGACAGTGCTGGCTGTGTGGGGGGAGCACTGACAGTGCTGGCTGTGTGGGGGGAGCACTGACAGTGCTGGCTGTGTGGGGGGAGCACTGACAGTGCTAGCTGTGTGAGGGAGCACTGACAGTGCTGGCTGTGTGGGGAGCACTGACAGTGCTGGCTGTGTGGGGGGAGCACTGACAGTGCTGGCTGTGTGGGGGGAGCACAGACAGTGCTGCCTGTGTGGTGGGAGTACTGACAGTGCTGGCTGTGTGGGGGGAGCACTGACAGTGCTGGCTGTGTGGTGGGAGCACTGACAGTGCTGTCTGTGTGGGGGAGCACTGACAGTGCTGGCTGTGTGGGGAGCACTGACAGTGCTGACTGTGTGGTGGGAGCACTGACAGTGCTGGCTGTGTGGGGGGAGCACTGACAGTGCTGGCTGTGTGGGAGAGCACTGACAGTGCTGGCTGTGTGGAGGGAGAACTGACAGTGCTGGCTGTGTGGGTGGGAGCACTGACAGTACTGGCTGTGTGGGGAGCACTGACAGTGCTGCCAGTGTGGGGGAGCACTGACAGTGCTGGCTGTGTGGGGAGCACAGACAGTGCTGACTGTGTGGTGGGAGCACTGACAGTGCTGGCTGTGTGGGGGGAGCACTGACAGTGCTGGCTGTGTGGGGGAGCACTGACAGGGCTGGCTGTGTGGTGGAAGCACTGACAGTGCTGGTTGTGTGGGGGGAGCACTGACAGTGCTGGCTGTGTGCGGAGAGCACTGACAGTGCTGGCTTTGTGGAGGGAGCACTGAAAGAGCTGGCTGTGTGGTGGGAGCACTGGCAGTGCTGGCTGTGTGGGGGAGCACTGACAGTGCTGGCTGTGTGGGGGGAGCACTGACAGTGCTGGCTGTGTGGGGGGAGCACTGACAGTGCTGGCTGTGTGGGGGGAGCACTGACAGTGCTGGCTGTGTGGGCGGAGCACTGACAGTGCTGGCTGTGTGTGGGGAGCACTGGCAGTGCTGGCTGTGAGGGGGGAGCACTGACAGTGCTGGCTGTGTGGTGGGAGCACTGACAGTGCTGGCTGTGTGGTGGGAGCACTGACAGTGCTGTCTGTGGGGGAGCACTGACAGTGCTGGCTATGTGGTGGGAGCACTGACAGTGCTGGCTGTGTGGTGGGAGCACTGACAGTGCTGTCTTTGTGGTGGGAGCATTGACAGTGCTGGCTGTGTGTGGTGGATGCACTGACAGTGCTAGCTGTGTGGTGGGAGCATTGACAGTGCTGGCTCTGTGTGGGGAGCACTGACAGTGCTGGCTGTGTGGTGGGAGCATTGACATTGCTGGCTGTGTGGGGGAGCACTGAGAGTGCTGGCTGTGTGGGGGGAGCACTGACAGTGCTGGCTGTGTGGTGGGAGCACTGACAGTGCTGGCTGTGTGTGGGAGCACTGACAGTGCTGGCTGTATGGGGGAGCACTGACAGTGCTGGCTGTGTGGGGGAGCACTGACAGTGCTGGCTGTGTGGGGGGAGCACCGACAGTGCTGGCTGTGTGGGGGAGCACTGACAGTGCTGGCTGTGTGGTGGGAGCACTGACAGTGCTGGCTGTGTGGGGGGAGAACTGACAGTGCTGGCTGTGTCGGGGGTGCACTGACAGTGCTGGCTGTGAGGGGGAGCAGTGATAGTGCTGTCTGTGTGGGGGGAGCACTGACAGTGCTGGCTGTGTGGTGGGAGCATTGACAGTGCTGGCTGTGTGTGGGGAGCACTGACAGTGCTGGCTGTGTGGGGGAGCACTGACAGTGCTGGCTGTGTGGGGGGAGCACTGACAGTGCTGGCTGTGTGGAGGGAGCACTGACAGTGCTGGCTGTGTGTGGGGAGCACTGACAGTGCTGGCTGTGTGGGGAGCACTGACAGTGCTGGCTGTGTGGTGGGAGCACTGACAGTGCTGGCTGTGTGGGAGAGCACTGACAGTGCTAGCTGTGTGGGGGAGCACTGACAGTGCTGCCTGTTTGTGGGGAGCACTGACAGTGCTGGCTGTGTGGTGGGAGCATTGACAGTGCTGGCTGTGTGGGGGAGCACTGACAGTGCTGGCTGTGTGGGGGGAGCACTGACAGTGCTGGCTGTGTGGGGGGTCACTGACAGTGCTGACTGTGTGGTGGGAGCACTGACAGTGCTGGCTGTGTGTGGGAGCACTGACAGTGCTGGCTGCATGGGGGAACACTGACAGTGCTGTCTGTGTGGGGAGCACTGAGGGTGCTGGCTGTGTGGGGGGAGCACCGACAGTGCTGGTGTGTGGGGGAGCACAGACAGTGCTGGCTGTGTGGTGGGTGCACTTACAGTGCAGACTGTGTGGTGGGAGCACTGACAGTGCTGGCTGTGTGGACGAGCACTGACAGTGCTGGATGTGTGGGGGGAGCACTGACAGTGCTGACTGTGTGGGGCGGAGCACTGACAGTGCTGACTTTGTGGTGGGAGCACTGACAGTGCTGGCTGTGTGGGTGGGAGCACTGAAAGTGCTGGCTGTGTGGTGGGATCACTGACAGTGCTGGCTGTGTGGTGGGAGCACTGACAGTGCTGGCTGTGTGGGGGAGCACTGACAGTGCTGACTGTGTTGTGGGAGCACTGACAGTGCTGGCTGTGTGGTGGGAGCACTGACAGTGCTGGCTGTGGGGAGCACTGACAGTGCTGCTGTGTGGTGGGAGCACTGGCAGTGCTGGCTGTGTGGGGGGATCACTGACAGTGCTGGCTGTGTGGTGGGAGCACTGACAGTGCTGGCTGTGTGGGGGAGCACTGACAGTGCTGGCTGTGTGGTGGGAGCACTGACTGTGCTGGCTGTATGGTGGGAGCACTGACAGTGCTGGCTGTGTGGGGGAGCACTGGCAGTGCTGGCTGTGTGGTGGGAACACTGACTGTGCTGGCTGTGTGGTGGGAGCACTGACAGTGCTGGCTGTGTGGGGTAGCACTGACAGTGCTGGCTGTGTGGTGGGAGCACTGACAGTGCTGGCTGTGTGGTGGGAGCACTGACAGTGCTGGCTGTGTGGGGGAGCACTGACAGTGCTGGCTGTGTGGGGGAGCACTGACAGTGCTGGCTGTGTGGCGGGAGCACTGACAGTGCTGGCTGTGTGGGGAGCACTGACAGTGCTGGCTGTGCGGTGGGAGCACTGACAGTGCTGGCTGTGTGGTGGGAGCACTGACAGTGCTGGCTGTGTGGTGGGGGCACTGACAGTGCTGGCTGTGTGGGGGGAGCACTGACAGTGCTGGCTGTGTGACGGGAGCACTGACAGTGCTGGTTGTGTGGTGGGAGCACTGACAGTGCTGGCTGTGTGGTGGGAGCACTGACAGTGCTGGCTGTGTGGGGGGAGCACTGACACTGCTGGCTGTGTGGGGGGAGCACTGACAGTGCTGGCTGTGTGGTGGGAGCACTGACAGTGCTGGCTGTGTGGGGCAAGCACTGACACTGCTGGTTGTGTGGGGGGAGCACTGACAGTGCTGGCTGTGTGGGGGAGCACTGACAGTGCTGGCTGTGTGGTGGGAGCACTGACAGTGCTGGCTGTGTGGGGCAAGCACTGACACTGCTGGTTGTGTGGGGGGAGCACTGACAGTGCTGGCTGTGTGGGGGTGCACTGACAGTACTGGCTGTGTGGTGGGAGCACTGACAGTGCTGGCTGTGTGGGGGAGCACTGACAGTGCTGGCTGTGTGGTGGGAGCACTGACAGAGCTGGCTGTGTGGGGGAGCACTGACAGTGCTGGCTGTGTGGGGGAGCACTGACAGTGCGGGCTGTGTGGGGGAGCACTGACAGTGCTGGTTGTGTGGTGGGAGCACTGGCAGTGCTGGCTGTGTGGGGGCAGCACTGACAGTGATGGCTGTGTGGGGGAGCACTGACAGTGCTGGCTGTGTGATGGGCGCACTGACAGTGCTGGCTGTGTGGGGGGAGCACTGACATTGCTGGCTGTGTGGGGGAGCACTGACAGTGCTGGCTATGTGGTGCGACCACTGACAGTGCTGGCTGTGTGGGGGGAGCACTGACAGTGTTGGCTGTGTGGTGGGAGCACTGGTAGTGCTGGATGTGTGGGGGGAGCACTGACAGTGCTGGCTGTGCGGGGAAGCACTGACAGTGCTGGCTGTGTGGTGGGAGCACTGACAGTGCTGGCTGTGCGGTGGGAGCACTGACAGTGCTGGCTGTGTGGTGGGAGCACTGACAGTGCTGCTATGTGGTGGGAGCACTGACAGTGCTGGCTGTGTGGTGGGAGCACGGACAGTGCTGGCTGTGCGGTGGGAGCATTGACAGTGCTGGCTGTGTGGTGGGAGCACTGACAGTGCTGGCTGTGCGGTGGGAGCACTGACAGTGCTGGCTGTGTGGGGGAGCACTGTCAGCGCTGGCTGTGTGGTGGAAGCACTGACAGTGCTGGCTGTGTGGTGGGAGCACTGACAGTGCTGGCTGTGTTGGGGGGAGCACTGACAGTGCTGGCTGTGTGGTGGGAGCACTGGCAGTGCTGGCTGTGTGGGGGCAGCACTGACAGTGATGGCTGTGCGGGGGAGCACTGACAGTGCTGGCTGTGTGGTGGAAGCACCGACAGTGCAGGCTGTGTGGTGGGAGCACGGACAGTGCTGGCTCTGCGGTGGGAGCACTGACAGTGCTGGCTGTGTGGTGGGAGCACTGACAGTGCTGGCTGTGCGGTGGGAGCACTGACAGTGCTGGCTGTGTGGGGGAGCACTGACAGCGCTGGCTGTGTGGTGGGAGCACTGACAGTGCTGGCTGAGTGGAGGGAGCACTGACAGTGCTGGCTGTGTGGGTGGAGCACTGACAGTGCTGGCTGAGTGGGTGGGAGTACTGACAGTGCTGGCTGTGTGAGGGAGCACTGACAGTGCTGGCTGTGTGGGGGGGCACTGACAGTGCTGGCTGTGCGGGGGAGCACTGACAGGGCTGGCTGTGTGGGGGAGCACTGACAGTGCTGGCTGTGTGGGTGGGAGTACTGACAGTGCTGGCTGTGTGGGGAGCACTGACAGTGCTGGCTGTGTGGTGGGAGCACTGACAGTGCTGGCTGTGTGGGAGAGAACTGACAGTGATAGCTGTGTGGTGGAGCACTGACAGTGCTGGCTGTGTGGGGGGAGCACTGACAGTGCTGGCTGTGTGGTGGGAGCATTGACAGTGCTGGCTGTGTGGGGGAGCACTGACAGTGCTGGCTGTGTGGGGGGAGCACTGACAGTGCTGGCTGTGTGTGGGGAGCACTGACAGTGCTGGCTGTGTGGGGGGAGCACTGACAGTACTGGCTGTGTGGGGGGAGCACTGACAGTGCTGGCTGTGTGGGGGAGCACTGACAGTGATAGCTGTGTGAGGGAGCACTCACAGTACTGGCTGTGTGGGGGAGCACTGACAGTGCTGGCTGTGTGGGGGAGCACTGACAGTGCTGACTGTGTGGTGGGAGCACTTACAGTGCTTGCTGTGTGGGGGGAGCACTGACAGTGCTGGCTGTGTGGGAGAGCACTGACAGTGCTGGCTGTGTGGAGGGAGAACTGACAGTGCTGGCTGTGTGGGTGGGAGCACTGACAGTGCTGGCTGTGTGGGGAGCACTGACAGTGCTGGCTGTGTGGGGGAGCACTGACAGTGCTGGCTGTGTGGGGGGAGCACTGACAGTGCTGACTTTGTGGTGGGAGCACTGACAGTGCTGGCTGTGTGGACGATCACTGACAGTGCTGGATGTGTGGGGGGAGCACTGATAGTGCTGACAGTGTGGGGGGAGCACTGACAGTGCTGACTGTGTGGTGGGAGCACTGACAGTGCTGGCTGTGTGGGGGGAGCACTGACAGTGCTGGCTGTGTGGGGGAGCACTGACAGGGCTGGCTGTGTGGTGGAAGTACTGACAGTGCTGGCTGTGTGGGGGAGCACTGACAGTGCTGGCTGTGTGGGGGAGCACTGACAGTGCTGGCTGTGTGGGAGCACTGACAGTGCTGGCTGTGTGGGGGAGCACTGACAGTGCTGGCTTTGTGGAGGGAGCACTGAAAGAGCTGGCTGTTTGGTAGGAGCACTGGCAGTGCTGGCTGTGTGGGGGAACACTGACAGTGCTGGCTGTGTGGGGGGAGCACTGGCAGTGCTGGCTGTGTGGGGGGAGCACTGACAGTGCTGGCTGTGTGGGCGGAGCACTGACAGTGCTGGCTGTGTGAGGGGAGAACTGACAGTGCTGGCTGTGTGTGGGGAGCACTGGCAGTGCTGGCTGTGAGGGGGGAGCACTGACAGTGCTGGCTGTGTGGTGGGAGCACTGACAGTGCTGGCTGTGTGGTGGGAGCACTGACAGTGCTGTCTGTAGGGGAGCACTGACAGTGCTGGCTGTGTGGGGGAGCACTGACAGTGCTGGCTGTGTGGTGGGAGCACTGACAGTGGTGGCTGTGTGGTGGGAGCACTGACAGTGCTGGCTGTGTGGTGGGAGCACTGACAGTGCTGTCTGTGTGGTGGGAGCATTGACAGTGCTGGCTGTCTGTGGGGAGCACTGACAGTGCTGTCTGTGTGGTGGGAGCATTGACAGTGCTGGCTGTGTGTGGTGGATGCATTGACAGTGCTAGCTGTGTGGTGGGAGCATTGACAGTGCTGGCTGTGTGTGGGGAGCACTGACAGTGCTGGCTGTGTGGTGGGAGCATTGACAGTGCTGGCTGTGTGGGGGAGCACTGAGAGTGCTGGCTGTGTGGGGGGAGCACTGACAATGCTGGCAGTGTGGGGGGTCACTGACAGTGCTGGCTGTGTGGTGGGAGCACTGACAGTGCTGGCTGTGTGTGGGAGCACTGACAGTGCTGGCTGTATGGGGGAGCACTGACAGTGCTGGCTGTGTGGGGGAGCAATGACAGTGCTGGCTGTGTGGGGGGAGCACCGACAGTGCTGGCTGTGTGGGGGAGCACTGACAGTGCTGGCTGTGTGGTGGGAGCACTGACAGTGCTGGCTGTGTGTGGGGGGAGCACTGACAGTGCTGGCTGTGTGGTGGGAGCACTGACAGTGCTGGCTGTGTGTGGGGAGCACTGACAGTGCTGGCTGTGTGGGGGGAGTACTGACAGTGCTGGCTGTGTGGGGGGTCACTGACAGTGCTGGCTGTGTGGGGGGAGTACTGACAGTGCTGGCTGTGTGGGGAGCACTGACAGTGCTGGCTGTGTGGTGGGAGCACTGACAGTGCTGGCTGTGTGGGAGAGAACTGACAGTGCGAGCTGTGTGGTGGAGCACTGACAGTGCTGCCTGTGTGTGGGGAGCACTGACAGTGCTGGCTGTGTGGTGGGAGCATTGACAGTGCTGGCTGTGTGGGGGAGCACTGACAGTGCTGGCTGTGTGGGGGGAGCACTGACAGTGCTGGCTGTGTGGGGGGTCACTGACAGTGCTGACTGTGTGGTGGGAGCACTGACAGTGCTGGCTGTGTGTGGGAGCACTGACAGTGCTGGCTGTATGGGGGAGCACTGACAGTGCTGGCTGTGTGGGGGAGCACTGAGAGTGCTGGCTGTGTGGGGGGAGCACCGACAGTGCTGGCTGTGTGGGGGAGCACAGACAGTGCTGGCTGTGTGGTGGGAGCACTGACAGTGCTGACTGTGTGGTGGGAGCACTGACAGTGCTGGCTGTGTGGACGAGCACTGACAGTGCTGGATGTGTGGGGGGAGCACTGACAGTGCTGACTGTGTGGGGGGAGCACTGATAGTGCTGACTGTGTGGTGGGAGCACTGACAGTGCTGGCTGTGTGGGTGGGAGCACTGACAGTGCTGGCTGTGTGGTGGGAGCACTGACAGTGCTGGCTGTGTGGTGGGAGCACTGACAGTGCTTGCTGTGTGGGGGAGCACTGACAGTGCTGACTGTGTTGTGGGAGCACTGACAGTGCTGGCTGTGTGGTGGGAGCACTGACAGTGCTGGCTGTGGGGAGCACTGACAGTGCTGGCTGTGTGGTGGGAGCACTGGCAGTGCTGGCTGTGTGGGGGGATAACTGACAGTGCTGGCTGTGTGGTGGGAGCACTGACAGTGCTGGCTGTGTGGGGGAGCACTGACAGTGCTGGCTGTGTGGTGGGAGCACTGACTGTGCTGGCTGTGTGGTGGGAGCACTGACAGTGCTGGCTGTGTGGGGGAGCACTGGCAGTGCTGGCTGTGTGGTGGGAACACTGACTGTGCTGGCTGTGTGGTGGGAGCACTGACAGTGCTGGCTGTGTGGGGGGAGCACTGACAGTGCTGGCTGTGTGGTGGGAGCACTGACAGTGCTGGCTGTGTGGTGGGAGCACTGACAGTGCTGGCTTTGTGTGGGAGCACTGACAGTGCTGGCTGTGTGGGGGAGCACTGACAGTGCTGGCTGTGTGGCGGGAGCACTGACTGTGCTGGCTGTGTGGGGAGCACTGACAGTGCTGGCTGTGCGGTGGGAGCACTGACAGTGCTGGCTGTGTGGTGGGAGCACTGACAGTGCTGGCGGTGTGGTGGGGGCACTGACAGTGCTGGCTGTGTGGGGGAGCACTGACAGTGCTGGCTGTGTGACGGGAGCGCTGACAGTGCTGGCTGTGTGGTGGGAGCACTGACAGTGCTGGCTGTGTGGTGGGAGCACTGACAGTGCTGGCTGTGTGGGGGGAGCACTGACACTGCTGGCTGTGTGGGGGGAGCACTGACAGTGCTGGCTGTGTGGTGGGAGCACTGACAGTGCTGGCTGTGTGGGGGAAGCACTGACACTCCTGGTTGTGTGGGGGGAGCACTGACAGTGCTGGCTGTGTGGTGGGAGCACTGACAGTGCTGGCTGTGTGGGGGGAGCACTGACAGTGCTGGCTGTGTGGTGGGAGCACTGACAGAGCTGGCTGTGTGGGGGAGCACTGACAGTGCTGGCTGTGTGGGGGAGCACTGACAGTGCTGGCTGTGTGGGGAGCACTGACAGTGCTGGCTGTGTGCGGGAGCACTGACAGTGCTGGCTGTGTGGTGGGCGCACTGACAGTGCTGGCTGTGCGGTGGGAGCACTGACAGTGCTGGCTGTGTGGTGGGAGCACTGACAGTGCTGCTATGTGGGGGAGCACTGACAGTGCTGGCTGTGTTGGGGGGAGCACTGACAGTGCTGGCTGTGTGGGGGAGCACTGACAGTGCTGGCTGTGTGGTGGAGCACTGACAGTGTTGGCTGTGTGGTGGGAGCACTGGCAGTGCTGGCTGTGTGGAGGCAGCACTGACAGTGCTGGCTGTGTGGAGGCAGCACTGACAGTGATGGCTGTGTGGGGTGAGCACTGACAGTGCTGGCTGTGTGGTGGAAGCACCGACGGTGCAGGCTGTGTGGTGGGAGCACTGACGGTGCTGGCTGTGTGGTGGGAGCACTGACAGTGCTGGCTGTGTGGGGGGAGCACTGACAGTGCTGGCTGTGTGGGTGGAGCACTGACAGTGCTGGCTGAGTGGGTGGGAGTACTGACAGTGCTGGCTGTGTGAGGGAGCACTGACAGTGCTGGCTGTGTGGGGGGGCACTGACAGTGCTGGCTGTGTGGGGGAGCACTGACAGTGCTGGCTGTGTGGTGGGAGCACTGACAGTGCTGGCTGTGTGGGGGGGAGCACTGACAGTGCTGGCTGTGTGGGGGAGCACTGACAGTGCTGGCTGTGCGGGGGAGCACTGACAGTGCTGGCTGTGTGGGGGAGCACTGACAGTGCTGGCTGTGTGGGTGGGAGCACTGCCAGTATTGGCTGTGTGGGGGAGCGCTGACAGTGCTGGCTGTGTGGTGGGAGCACTGACAGTGCTGGCTGTGTGGGGGGAGCAGTGACAGTGCTGGCTGTGTGGGGGGAGCACTGACAGTGCTGGCTGTGTGGGGGGAGCACTGACAGTGCTGGCTGTGTGGGGGGAGCACTGACAGTGCTAGCTGTGTGAGGGAGCACTGACAGTGCTGGCTGTGTGGGGAGCACTGACAGTGCTGGCTGTGTGGGGGGAGCACTGACAGTGCTGGCTGTGTGGGGGGAGCACAGACAGTGCTGGCTGTGTGGTGGGAGTACTGACAGTGCTGGCTGTGTGGGGGGAGCACTGACAGTGCTGGCTGTGTGGTGGGAGCACTGACAGTGCTGTCTGTGTGGGGGAGCACTGACAGTGCTGGCTGTGTGGGGAGCACTGACAGTGCTGACTGTGTGGTGGGAGCACTGACAGTGCTGGCTGTGTGGGGGGAGCACTGACAGTGCTGGCTGTGTGTGAGAGCACTGACAGTGCTGGCTGTGTGGAGGGAGAACTGACAGTGCTGGCTGTGTGGGTGGGAGCACTGACAGTACTGGCTGTGTGGGGAGCACTGACAGTGCTGCCAGTGTGGGGGAGCACTGAAAGTGCTGGCTGTGTGGGGAGCACTGACAGTGCTGACTGTGTGGTGGGAGCACTGACAGTGCTGGCTGTGTGGGGGGAGCACTGACAGTGCTGGCTGTGTGGGGGAGCACTGACAGGGCTGGCTGTGTGGTGGAAGCACTGACAGTGCTGGTTGTGTGGGGGGAGCACTGACAGTGCTGGCTGTGTGGGGGGAGAACTGACAGTGCTGGTTGTGTGGGGGGAGCACTGACAGTGCTGGCTGTGTGGGGAGAGCACTGACAGTGCTGGCTTTGTGGAGGGAGCACTGAAAGAGCTGGCTGTGTGGTGGGAGCACTGGCAGTGCTGGCTGTGTGGGGGAGCACTGACAGTGCTGGCTGTGTGGGGGGAGCACTGACAGTGCTGGCTGTGTGGGGGGAGCACTGAAAGTGCTGGCTGTGTGGGGGGAGCACTGACAGTGCTGGCTGTGTGGGCGGAGCACTGACAGTGCTGGCTGTGTGTGGGGAGCACTGGCAGTGCTGGCTGTGAGGGGGGAGCACTGACAGTGCTGGCTGTGTGGTGGGAGCACTGACAGTGCTGGCTGTGTGGTGGGAGCACTGACAGTGCTGTCTGTGGGGGAGCACTGACAGTGCTGGCTATGTGGTGGGAGCACTGACAGTGCTGGCTGTGTGGTGGGAGCACTGACAGGGCTGTCTTTGTGGTGGGAGCATTGACAGTGCTGGCTGTGTGTGGTGGATGCACTGACAGTGCTAGCTGTGTGGTGGGAGCATTGACAGTGCTGGCTCTGTGTGGGGAGCACTGACAGTGCTGGCTGTGTGGTGGGAGCATTGACAGTGCTGGCTGTGTGGGGGAGCACTGAGAGTGCTGGCTGTGTGGGGGGAGCACTGACAGTGCTGGCTGTGTGGTGGGAGCACTGACAGTGCTGGCTGTGTGTGGGAGCACTGACAGTGCTGGCTGTATGGGGGAGCACTGACAGTGCTGGCTGTGTGGGGGAGCACTGACAGTGCTGGCTGTGTGGGGGGAGCACCGACAGTGCTGGGTGTGTGGGGGAGCACTGACAGTGCTGGCTGTGTGGTGGGAGCACTGACAGTGCTGGCTGTGTGGGGGGAGAACTGACAGTGCTGGCTGTGTCGGGGGTGCACTGACAGTGCTGGCTGTGAGGGGGAGCAGTGATAGTGCTGTCTGTGTGGGGGGAGCACTGACAGTGCTGGCTGTGTGGTGGGAGCATTGACAGTGCTGGCTGTGTGTGGGGAGCACTGACAGTGCTGGCTGTGTGGGGGAGCACTGACAGTGCTGGCTGTGTGGGGGGAGCACTGACAGTGCTGGCTGTGTGGAGGGAGCACTGACAGTGCTGGCTGTGTGTGGGGAGCACTGACAGTGCTGGCTGTGTGGGGAGCACTGACAGTGCTGGCTGTGTGGTGGGAGCACTGACAGTGCTGGCTGTGTGGGAGAGCACTGACAGTGCTAGCTGTGTGGGGAGCACTGACAGTGCTGCCTGTTTGTGGGGAGCACTGACAGTGCTGGCTGTGTGGTGGGAGCATTGACAGTGCTGGCTGTGTGGGGGAGCACTGACAGTGCTGGCTGTGTGGGGGGAGCACTGACAGTGCTGGCTGTGTGGGGAGTCACTGACAGTGCTGACTGTGTGGTGGGAGCACTGACAGTGCTGGCTGTGTGTGGGAGCACTGACAGTGCTGGCTGTATGGGGGAGCACTGACAGTGCTGGCTGTGTGGGGAGCACTGAGGGTGCTGGCTGTGTGGGGGGAGCACCGACAGTGCTGGTGTGTGGGGGAGCACAGACAGTGCTGGCTGTGTGGTGGGAGCACTGACAGTGCAGACTGTGTGGTGGGAGCACTGACAGTGCTGGCTGTGTGGACGAGCACTGACAGTGCTGGATGTGTGGGGGGAGCACTGACAGTGCTGACTGTGTGGGGCGGAGCACTGACAGTGCTGACTTTGTGGTGGGAGCACTGACAGTGCTGGCTGTGTGGGTGGGAGCACTGAAAGTGCTGGCTGTGTGGTGGGAGCACTGACAGTGCTGGCTGTGTGGTGGGAGCACTGACAGTGCTGGCTGTGTGGGGGAGCACTGACAGTGCTGACTGTGTTGTGGGAGCACTGACAGTGCTGGCTGTGTGGTGGGAGCACTGACAGTGCTGGCTGTGGGGAGCACTGACAGTGCTGCTGTGTGGTGGGAGCACTGGCAGTGCTGGCTGTGTGGGGGGATCACTGACAGTGCTGGCTGTGTGGTGGGAGCACTGACAGTGCTGGCTGTGTGGGGGAGCACTGACAGTGCTGGCTGTGTGGTGGGAGCACTGACTGTGCTGGCTGTATGGTGGGAGCACTGACAGTGCTGGCTGTGTGGGGGAGCACTGGCAGTGCTGGCTGTGTGGTGGGAACACTGACTGTGCTGGCTGTGTGGTGGGAGCACTGACAGTGCTGGCTGTGTGGGGTAGCACTGACAGTGCTGGCTGTGTGGTGGGAGCACTGACAGTGCTGGCTGTGTGGTGGGAGCACTGACAGTGCTGGCTGTGTGGGGGAGCACTGACAGTGCTGGCTGTGTGGGGGAGCACTGACAGTGCTGGCTGTGTGGCGGGAGCACTGACAGTGCTGGCTGTGTGGGGAGCACTGACAGTGCTGGCTGTGCGGTGGGAGCACTGACAGTGCTGGCTGTGTGGTGGGAGCACTGACAGTGCTGGCTGTGTGGTGGGGGCACTGACAGTGCTGGCTGTGTGGGGGGAGCACTGACAGTGCTGGCTGTGTGGTGGGAGCACTGACAGTGCTGGCTGTGTGGGGCAAGCACTGACACTGCTGGTTGTGTGGGGGGAGCACTGACAGTGCTGGCTGTGTGGGGGAGCACTGACAGTGCTGGCAGTGTGGTGGGAGCACTGACAGTGCTGGCTGTGTGGGGCAAGCACTGACACTGCTGGTTGTGTGGGGGGAGCACTGACAGTGCTGGCTGTGTGGGGGTGCACTGACAGTACTGGCTGTGTGGTGGGAGCACTGACAGTGCTGGCTGTGTGGGGGGAGCACTGACAGTGCTGGCTGTGTGGTGGGAGCACTGACAGAGCTGGCTGTGTGGGGGAGCACTGACAGTGCTGGCTGTGTGGGGGAGCACTGACAGTGCGGGCTGTGTGGGGGAGCACTGACAGTGCTGGTTGTGTGGTGGGAGCACTGGCAGTGCTGGCTGTGTGGGGGCAGCACTGACAGTGATGGCTGTGTGGGGGAGCACTGACAGTGCTGGCTGTGTGATGGGCGCACTGACAGTGCTGGCTGTGTGGGGGGAGCACTGACATTGCTGGCTGTGTGGGGGAGCACTGACAGTGCTGGCTATGTGGTGGGACCACTGACAGTGCTGGCTGTGTGGGGGGAGCACTGACAGTGTTGGCTGTGTGGTGGGAGCACTGGTAGTGCTGGATGTGTGGGGGGAGCACTGACAGTGCTGGCTGTGCGGGGAAGCACTGACAGTGCTGGCTGTGTGGTGGGAGCACTGACAGTGCTGGCTGTGCGGTGGGAGCACTGACAGTGCTGGCTGTGTGGTGGGAGCACTGACAGTGCTGCTATGTGGTGGGAGCACTGACAGTGCTGGCTGTGTGGTGGGAGCACGGACAGTGCTGGCTGTGCGGTGGGAGCATTGACAGTGCTGGCTGTGTGGTGGGAGCACTGACAGTGCTGGCTGTGCGGTGGGAGCACTGACAGTGCTGGCTGTGTGGGGGAGCACTGTCAGCGCTGGCTGTGTGGTGGAAGCACTGACAGTGCTGGCTGTGTGGTGGGAGCACTGACAGTGCTGGCTGTATTGGGGGGAGCACTGACAGTGCTGGCTGTGTGGTGGGAGCACTGGCAGTGCTGGCTGTGTGGGGGCAGCACTGACAGTGATGGCTGTGCGGGGGAGCACTGACAGTGCTGGCTGTGTGGTGGAAGCACCGACAGTGCAGGCTGTGTGGTGGGAGCACGGACAGTGCTGGCTCTGCGGTGGGAGCACTGACAGTGCTGGCTGTGTGGTGGGAGCACTGACAGTGCTGGCTGTGCGGTGGGAGCACTGACAGTGCTGGCTGTGTGGGGGAGCACTGACAGCGCTGGCTGTGTGGTGGGAGCACTGACAGTGCTGGCTGAGTGGAGGGAGCACTGACAGTGCTGGCTGTGTGGGTGGAGCACTGACAGTGCTGGCTGAGTGGGTGGGAGTACTGACAGTGCTGGCTGTGTGAGGGAGCACTGACAGTGCTGGCTGTGTGGGGGGGCACTGACAGTGCTGGCTGTGCGGGGGAGCACTGACAGGGCTGGCTGTGTGGGGGAGCACTGACAGTGCTGGCTGTGTGGGTGGGAGCACTGACAGTATTGGCTGTGTGGGGGGAGCGCTGACAGTGCTGGCTGTGTGGTGGGAGCACTGACAGTGCTCGCTGCGTGGGGGGAGCACTGACAGTGCTGTCTGTGTGGTGGGAGCACTGACAGTGCTGGCTGTGTGGGGGGAGCACTGACAGTGCTGGCTGTGTGGGGGGAGCACTGACAGTGCTAGCTGTGTGAGGGAGCACTGACAGTGCTGGCTGTGTGGGGAGCACTGACAGTGCTGGCTGTGTGGGGGGAGCACAGATAGTGCTGGCTGTGTGGTGGGAGTACTGACAGTGCTGGCTGTGTGGGGGAGCACTGACAGTGCTGGCTGTGTGGTGGGAGCACTGACAGTGCTGGCTGTGTGGGGAGCACTGACAGTGCTGGCTGTGTGGGGAGCACTGACAGTGCTGGCTGTGTGGTGGGAGCACTGACAGTGCTGGCTGTGTGGGGGAGCACTGACAGTGCTGGCTGTGTGGGGAGCACTGACAGTGCTGACTGTGTGGTGGGAGCACTGACAGTGCTGACTGTGTGGTGGGAGCACTGTCAGTGCTGACTGTGTGGGGGGAGCACTGACAGTGCTGGCTGTGTGGGGGGAGCACTGACAGTGCTGGCTGTGTGGGAGAGCACTGACAGTGCTGGCTGTGTGGAGGGAGAACTGACAGTGCAGGCTGTGTGGGTGGGAGCACTGACAGTACTGGCTGTGTGGGGAGCACTGACAGTGCTGCCTGTGTGGGGGAGCACTGACAGTGCTGGCTGTGTGGGGGGAGCACTGACAGTGCTGACTGTGTGGTGGGAGCACTGACAGTGCTGGCTGTGTGGACGAGCACTGACAGTGCTGGATGTGTGGGGGGAGCACTGACAGTGCTGACTGTGTGGGGGAGCACTGACAGTGCTGACTGTGTGGTGGGAGCACTGACAGTGCTGGCTGTGTGGGGGGAGCACTGACAGTGCTGGCTGTGTGGGGGAGCACTGACAGGGCTGGCTGTGTGGTGGAAGCGCTGACAGTGCTGGTTGTGTGGGGGGAGCACTGACAGTGCTGGCTGTGTGGGGAGAGCACTGACAGTGCTGGCTTTGTGGAGGGAGCACTGAAAGAGTTGGCTGTGTGGTGGGAGCACTGGCAGTGCTGGCTGTGTGGGGGAGCACTGACAGTGCTGGCTGTGTGGGGGGAGCACTGACAGTGCTGGCTGTGTGGGGGAGCACTGACAGTGCTGGCTGTGTGGGGGGAGCACTGACAGTGCTGGCTGTGTGGGCGGAGCACTGACAGTGCTGGCTGTGTGGGGGGAGCACTGACAGTGCTGGCTGTGTGTGGGGAGCACTGACAGTGCTGGCTGTGTGGGGGGTCACTGACAGTGCTGGCTGTGTGTGGGAGCACTGACAGTGCTGGCTGTATGGGGGAGCACTGACAGTGCTGGCTGTGTGGGGGAGCACTGAGAGTGCTGGCTGTGTGGGGGGAGCACCGAGAGTGCTGGCTGTGTGGGGAGCACAGACAGTGCTGGCTGTGTGGTGGGAGCACTGACAGTGCAGACTGTGTGTGGGAGCACTGACAGTGCTGGCTGTGTGGACGAGCACTGACAGTGCTGGATGTGTGGGGGGAGCTCTGACAGTTCTGGCTGTGTGGGTGGGAGCACTGACAGTGCTGGCTGTGTGGTGGGAGCACTGACAGTGCTGGCTGTGTGGTGGGAGCACTGACAGTGCTGGCTGTGTGGGGGAGCACTGACAGTGCTGACTGTGTTGTGGGAGCACTGACAGTGCTGGCTGTGTGGTGGGAGCACTGACAGTGCTGGCTGTGGGGAGCACTGACAGTGCTGGCTGTGTGGTGGGAGCACTGGCAGTGCTGGCTGTGTGGGGGGATCACTGACAGTGCTGGCTGTGTGGTGGGAGCACTGACAGTGCTGGCGGTGTGGGGGAGCACTGACAGTGCTGGCTGTGTGGTGGGAGTACTGACTGTGCTGGCTGTGTGGTGGGAGCACTGACAGTGCTGGCTGTGTGGGGGAGCACTGGCAGTGCTGGCTGTGTGGTGGGAACACTGACTGTGCTGGCTGTGTGTTGGGAGCACTGACAGTGCTGGCTGTGTGGGGGAGCACTGACAGTGCTGGCTGTGTGGTGGGAGCACTGACAGTGCTGGCTGTGTGGTGGGAGCACTGACAGTGCTGGCTGTGTGGGGGAGCACTGACAGTGCTGGCTGTGTGGGGGAGCACTGACAGTGCTGGCTGTGTGGCGGGAGCACTGACAGTGCTGGCTGTGTGGGGAGCACTGACAGTGCTGGCTGTGCGGTGGGAGCACTGACAGTGCTGGCTGTGTGGTGGGAGCACTGACAGTGCTGGCTGTGTGGTGGGGGCACTGACAGTGCTGGCTGCGTGGGGGGAGCACTGACAGTGCTGGCTGTGTGACGGGAGCAATGACAGTGCTGGCGGTGTGGTGGGAGCACTGACAGTGCTGGCTGTGTGGTGGGAGCACTGACAGTGCTGGCTGTCTGGGGGGAGCACTGACACTGCTGGCTGTGTGGGGGAGCACCGACAGTGCTGGCTGTGTGGTGGGAGCACTGACAGTGCTGGCTGTGTGGGGGAAGCACTGACACTGCTGGTTGTGTGGGGGAGCACTGACAGTGCTGGCTGTGTGGTGGGAGCACTGACAGTGCTGGCTGTGTGGGGGGAGCACTGACAGTGCTGGCTGTGTGGTGGGAGCACTGACAGAGCTGGCTGTGTGGGGGAGCACTGACAGTGCTGGCTGTGTGGGGGGAGCACTGACAGTGCTGGCTGTGTGGGGGAGCACTGACATTGCTGGCTGTGTGGGGGAGCACTGACAGTGCTGGCTGTGTGGTGGGCGCACTGACAGTGCTGGCTGTATGGGGGGAGCACTGACAGTGCTGGCTGTGTGGGGGAGCACTGACAGTGCTGGCTATGTGGTGGGACCACTGACAGTGCTGGCTGTGTGGGGGGAGCACTGACAGTGTTGGCTGTGTGGTGGGAGCACTGGCAGTGCTGGATGTGTGGGGGGAGCACTGACAGTGCTGGCTGTGCGGGGAAGCACTGACAGTGCTGGCTGTGTGGTGGGAGCACTGACAGTGCTGGCTGTGCGGTGGGAGCACTGACAGTGCTGCTATGTGGGGGAGCACTGACAGTGCTGGATGTGTGGGGGAGCACTGTCAGTGCTGGCTGTGTGGGGGAGCACTGACAGTGTTGGCTGTGTGGTGGGACCACTGGCAGTGCTGGCTGTGTGGGGGCAGCACTGACAGTGATGGCTGTGCGGGGGAAGCACCGACAGTGCAGGCTGTGTGGTGGGAGCACGGACAGTGCTGGCTGTGCGGTGGGAGCACTGACAGTGCTGGCTGTGTGGTTGGAGCACTGACAGTGCTGGCTGTGCGGTGGGAGCACTGACAGTGCTGGCTGTGTGGGGGAGCACTGACAGCGCTGGCTGTGTGGTGGAAGCACTGACAGTGCTGGCTGTGTGGTGGGAGCACTGACAGTCCTGGCTGTGTGGGGGGAGCACTGACAGTGCTGGCTGTGTGAGTGGAGCACTGACAGTGCTGGCTGAGTGGGTGGGAGTACTGACAGTGCTGGCTGTGTGAGGGAGCACTGACAGTGCTGGCTGTGTGAGGGGGCCCTGACAGTGCTGGCTGTGCGGGGGAGCACTGACAGGGCTGGCTGGGTGGGGGAGCACTGACAGTGCTGGCTGTGTGGGTGGGAGCACTGACAGTATTGGCTGTGTGGGGGGAGCACTGACAGTGCTGGCTGTGTGGGGAGAGCACTGACAGTGCTAGATGTGTGAGGGAGCACTGACAGTGCTGGCTGTGTGGGGAGCACTGACAGTGCTGGCTGTGTGGGGGAGCACTGACAGTGCTGGCTGTGTGGGGGGAGCACAGACAGTGCTGGCTGTGTGGTGGGAGTACTGACAGTGCTGGCTGTGTGGGGGGAGCACTGACTGTGCTGGCTGTGTGGTGGGAGCACTGACAGTGCTGGCTGTGTGGGGGAGCACTGACAGTGCTGGCTGTGTGGGGAGCACTGACAGTGCTGACTGTGTGGTGGGAGCACTGACAGTGCTGGCTGTGTGGGGGGAGCACTGACAGTGCTGGCTGTGTGGGAGAGCACTGACAGTGCTGGCTGTGTGGAGGGAGAACTGACAGTGCTGGCTGTGTGGGTGGGAGCACTGACAGTACTGGCTGTGTGGGGAGCACTGACAGTGCTGCCTGTGTGGGGGAGCACTGACAGTGCTGGCTGTGTGGTGGGAGCACTGACAGTGCTGGCTGTGTGGACGAGCACTGACAGTGCTGGATGTGTGGGGGGAGCACTGGCAGTGCTGACTGTGTGGGGGGAGCACTGACAGTGCTGACTGTGTGGTGGGAGCACTGACAGTGCTGGCTGTGTGGGGGGAGCACTGACAGTGCTGGCTGTGTGGGGGAGCACTGACAGGGCTGGCTGTGTGGTGGAAGCACTGACAGTGCTGGTTGTGTGGGGGGAGCACTGACAGTGCTGGCTGTGTGGGGAGAGCACTGACAGTGCTGGCTTTGTGGAGGGAGCACTGAAAGAGCTGGCTGTGTGGTGGGAGCACTGGCAGTGCTGGCTGTGTGGGGGAGCACTGACAGTGCTGGCTGTGTGGGGGGAGCACTGACAGTGCTGGTTGTGTGGGGGGAGCACTGACAGTGCTGGCTGTGTGGGGGGAGCTCTGACAGTGCTGGCTGTTTGGGCGGAGCACTGACAGTGCTGGCTGTGTGGGGGGAGCACTGACAGTGCTGGCTGTGTGTGGGGAGCACTGGCAGTGCTGGCTGTGTGGGGGGAGCACTGACAGTGCTGGCTGTGTGGTGGGAGCACTGACAGTGCTGGCTGTGTGGTGGGAGCACTGACAGTGCTGTCTGTGGGGGAGCACTGACAGTGCTGGCTATGTGGGGGAGCACTGACAGTGCTGGCTGTGTGGTGGGAGCACTGACAGTGCTGGCTGTGTGGTGGGAGCACTGAAAGTGCTGGCTGTGTGGTGGGAGCACTGACAGTGCTGTCTGTGTGGTGGGAGCATTGACAGTGCTGGCTGTGTGTGGTGGATGCACTGACAGTGCTAGCTGTTTGGTGGGAGCATTGACAGTGCTGGCTCTGTGTGGGGAGCACTGACAGTGCTGGCTGTGTGGTGGGAGCATTGACAGTGCTGGCTGTGTGGGGGAGCAGTGATAGTGCTGTCTGTGTGGGGGGAGCACTGACAGTGCTGGCTGTGTGGTGGGAGCATTGACAGTGCTGGTTGTGTGTGGGAGCACTGACAGTGCTGGCTGTGTGGGGGGAGCACTGACAGTACTGGCTGTGTGGGGGGAGCACTGACGGTGCTGGCTGTGTGGAGGGAGCACTGACAGTGCTGGCTGTGTGTGGGGAGCACTGACAGTGCTGGCTGTGTGGGGAGCACTGACAGTGTTGGCTGTGTGGGGGAGCACTGACAGTGCTGGCTGTGTGGGGGAAGCACTGACAGTGCTGGCTGTGTGGTGGGAGCACTGACAGTGCTGGCTGTGTGGTGGGAGCACTGACAGTGCTGTCTGTGGGGGAGCACTGACAGTGCTGGCTGTGTGGGGGGAGCACTGACAGTGCTGGCTGTGTGGTGGGAGCATTGACATTGCTGGCTGTGTGGGGGAGCACTGACAGTGCTGGCTGTGTGGGGGGAGTACTGACAGTGCTGGCTGTGTGGGGGGTCACTGACAGTGCTGGCTGTGTGGGGGGAGTACTGACAGTGCTGGCTGTGTGGGGAGCACTGACAGTGCTGGCTGTGTGGTGGGAGCACTGACAGTGCTGGCTGTGTGGGAGAGAACTGACAGTGCTGGCTGTGTGGGGGAGCACTGACAGTGCTGCCTGTGTGTGGGGAGCACTGACAGTGCTGGCTGTGTGGTGTGAGCATTGACAGTGCTGGATCTGTGGAGGAGCACTGACAGTGCTGGCTGTGTGGGGGAGCACTGACAGTGCTGGCTGTGTGGGGGGTCACTGACAGTGCTGACTGTGTGGTGGGAGCACTGACAGTGCTGGCTGTGTGGTGGGAGCACTGACAGTGCTGGCTGTATGGGGGAGCACTGACAGTGCTGGCTGTGTGGGGGAGCACTGACAGTGCTGGATGTGTGGGGGGAGCACCGACAGTGCTGGCTGTGTGGGGGAGAATTGACAGTGCTGGCTGTGTGGTGGGAGCACTGACAGTGCTGGCTGTGTGGGGAGCACTGACAGTGCTGGCTGTGTGGGGGAGCACTGACAGTGCTGTCTGTGTGGTGGGAGCACAGACAGTACTGGCGGTGTGGTGGGACCACTGGCAGTGCTGGCTGTGTGGGGGGAGCACTGACAGTGCTGGCTGTGTGGGGGAGCACTGACAGTGCTGACTGTGTGGGGGAGCACTGACAGTGCTGGCTGTGTGGGGAGCACTGAGAGTGCTGGCTGTGTGGTGGGAGCACTGCCAGTGCTGGCTGTGTGGGGGGAGCACTGACAGTGCTGGCAGTGTGGGGGGAGCACTGACAGTGCTGGCTGTGTGGTGGGAGCACTGACAGTTCTGGCTGTGCGGGGGAGCACTGACAGTGCTGGCTGTGTGGGGGGAGCGCAGACAGTGCCGGCTGTGTGGGGGAGCACTGCCAGTGCCGGCTTTGTGGGGGAGCACAGACAGTGCTGGCTGTGTGGGGGGAGCACTGACAGTGCTGGGTGTGTGTGGAGCGCTGACAGTGCTGGCTGTGTGTGGTGGAGCACTGACAGTGCTGGCTGTGTGGTGGGAGCACTGACAGTGGTGGCTGTGTGGGGAGAACTGACAGTGCTGGCTGTGTGTGGTGGAGCACTGACAGTGCTGGCTGTGTGTTGGGAGCACGGGCAGTGCTGGCTGTGTGGGGAGCACTGACAGTGCTGGCTGTGTGGGGGAGCACTGACAGTGCTGGCTGTGTGGGGGAGCACTGACAGTGCTGGCTGTGTGGGGGGAGCACTGACAGTGCTGGCTGTGTGGGGGAGCACTGACAGTGCTGGCTGTGTGGGGGGAGCACTGACAGTGCTGGCTGTGTGGTGGGAGCACTGACAGTGCTGGCTGTGTGGGGGGAGCACTGACAGTGCTGGCTGTGTGGGGGAGCACTGACAGCGCTGGCTGTGTGGGGAGCTCTGACAGTGCTGGCTGTGTGGTGGGAGCACTGACAGTGCTGGCTGTGTGGTGGTAGCACTGACAGTGCTGGCTGTGTGGTGGGAGCACTGACAGTGCTTGCTGTCTGGGGGAAGCACTGACAGTGCTGGCTGTGTGTGGTTAGCACTGACAGGGCTGGCTGTGTGGGGGGAGCACTGACAGTGCTGGCTGTGTGGGGGAAGCACTGACAGTGCTGGCTGTGTGGTGGGAGCACTGACAGTGCTGGCTGTGTGGTGGGAGCACTGACAGTTCTGGCTGTGTGGTGGGAGCACTGACAGTGCTGGCTGTGTGGGGGAAGCACTGACAGTGCTGGCTGTGTGTAGTGGGAGCACTGACAGTGCTGGCTGTGTGGTGGGAGCACTGACAGTACTGGCTGTGTGGTGGGAGCACTGACAGTGCTGGCTGTGTGGTGGGAGCACTGACAGTGCTGTCTGTGGGGGAGCACTGACAGTGCTGGCTGTGTGTGGGGAGCACTGACAGTGCTAGCTGTGTGGTGGGAGCAATGACAGTGCTGTCTGTGTGTGGGGAGCACTGACAGTGCTAGCTTTGTGGGTGGAGCACTGACAGTGCTGGCTGTATGGGGGAGCACTGACAGTGCTGGCTGTGTGGTTGGAGCACTGACAGTGCTGGCTGTGTGGGGGGAGCACTGACAGTGCTGGCTGTGTGGGGGGTCACTGACAGTGCTGGCTGTGTGGTGGGAGCACTGACAGTGCTGGCTGTGTGTGGGAGCACTGAGTGCTGGCTGTATGGGGGAGCACAGACAGTGCTGGCTGTATGGGGGGAGCACTGACAGTGCTGGCTGTATGGGGGAGCACTGACAGTGCTAGCTGTGTGGGTGGAGCACTGACAGTGCTGGCTGTATGGGGGGAGCACTGACAGTGCTGGCTGTGTGGTTGGAGCACTGACAGTGCTGGCTGTGTGGGGGGAGCACTGACAGTGCTGGCTGTGTGGGGGGTCACTGACAGTCCTGGCTGTGTGGTGGGAGCACTGACAGTGCTGGCTGTGTGTGGGAGCACTGAGTGCTGGCTGTATGGGGGAGCACAGACAGTGCTGGATGTGTGGCGGAGCACTGACAGTGCTGGCTGTGTGGGGGAGCACTGACAGTGCTGGCTGTGTGCTGGGAGCACTGACAGTTCTGGCTGTGTGGGGAGCACAGACAGTGCTGGCTGTGTGGGGGGAGCACAGACAGTGCCGGCTGTGTGGGGGAGCACTGACAGTGCTGGCTGTGTGGGGCGAGCATTGCCAGTGGCGGCTGTGTGGGGGAGCACTGACAGTGCTGGCTGTGTAGGGGGAGCACTGACAGTGCAGGGTGTGTGGGGAGCATTGACAGTGCTGTCTGTGTGGGGGGAGCACTAACAGTGCTGGCTGTGTGGGGGAGCACTGACAGTGCTGGCTGTGTGTGGGGGAGCACTGACAGTGCTGGCTGTGTGTTGGGAGCATGGACAGTGCTGGCTGTGTGGGGGAGCACTGACAGTGCTGGCTGTGTGGGGGGAGCACTGACAGTGCTGGCTGTGTGGGGGGAGCACTGACAGTGCTGGCTGTGTGGGGAGCACTGACAGTATTGTCTGTGTGGGGGAGCACTGACAGTGCTGGGTGTGTGGGTAGCACTGACAGTGCTGGCTGTGTGGGGGAGCACTGACAGTGCTGGCTGTGTGGGGAGCACTGACAGTGGTGGCTGTGTGGTGGGAGCACTGACAGTGCTGGCTGTGCGGTGGGAGCACTGACAGTACTGGCTGTGTGGGGGGGGGGCGGCACTGACAGTGCTGGCTGTGTGGTGGGAGCACTGACAGTGCTGGCTGTGTGGGGGTGGCACTGACAGTGCTGGCTGTGTGGTGGGAGCACTGACAGTGCTGGCTGTGCGGTGGGAGCACGGACAGTGCTGGCTGTGTGGGGGGAGCACTGACAGTGCTGGCTGTGTGGGAGGAGCACTGACAGTGCTGGCTGTGTGGGGGGAGCACTGATGTGCTGGCTGTGTGGGGGAGCACTGACAGTGCTGGCTGTATGGGGGGGAGCACTGACAGTGCTGGCTGTGCTGGGGAGCACTGACAGTGCTGGCTGTGTGGGGGGGGAGCACTGACAGTGCTGGCTGTGTGGTGGGAGCACTGACAGTGCTGGCTGTGTGGGGGAGCACTGACAGTGCTGGCTGTGTGGGGGAGCACTGACAGTGCTGGCTGTGTTGTGGCAGCTCTGACAGTGCTCGCTGTGCGGTGGGAGCACTGACAGTGCTGGCTGTGTGGGGGGGGGGGCACTGACAGTGCTGGCTGTGTGGTGGGAGCACTGACAGTGCTGGCTGTGCGGTGGGAGCACTGACAGTGCTGGCTGTGTGGGGGAGCACTGACAGTGCTGGCTGTGTGGTGGGAACACTGGCAGTGCTGGCTGTGTGGTGGGAGCACTGCCAGTGCTGGCTGTGTGGGGGGAGCACTGACAGTGCTGGCTGTGTGGGGGGAGCACAGACAGTGCTGGCTGTGTGGTGGGAGCACTGACAGTGCTGGCTGTGTGGTGGGAGCACTGACAGTGCTGGCTGTGTGGGGGAGCACTGACAGTGCTGGCTGTGTGGGGGGAGCACTGACAGTGCTGGCTGTGTGGGGGTCACTGACAGTGCTGACTGTGTGGTGGGAGCACTGACAGTGCTGGCTGTGTGTGGGAGCACTGACAGTGCTGGCTGTATGGGGGAGCACTGACATTGCTGGACGTGTGGTGGAGCACTGACAGTGCTGGCTGTGTGGGGAGCACTGACAGTGCTGGCTGTGTGGTGGGAGCACTGACAGTGCTGGCTGTGTGGGAGAGAACTGACAGTGCTGGCTGTGTGGGGGAGCACTGACAGTGCTGCCTGTGTGTGGGGAGCACTGACAGTGCTGACTGTGTGGTGTGAGCATTGACAGTGCTGGCTCTGTGGAGGAGCACTGACAGTGCTGGCTGTGTGGGGGAGCACTGACAGTGCTGGCTGTGTGGGGGGTCACTGACAGTGCTGACTGTGTGGTGGGAGCACTGACAGTGCTGGCTGTGTGTGGGAGCACTGACAGTGCTGGCTGTATGGGGGAGCACTGACAGTGCTGGCTGTGTGGGGGAGCACTGACAGTGCTGGATGTGTGGGGGGAGCACCGACAGTGCTGGCTGTGTGGGGGAGAATAGACAGTGCTGGCTGTGTGGTGGGAGCACTGACAGTGCTGGCTGTGTGGGGGAGCACTGACAGTGCTGGCTGTGTGGGGGAGCACAGACAGTGCTGGCTGTGTGGTGGGAGCACTGACAGTGCTGTCTGTGTGGTGGGAGCACAGACAGTACTGGCGGTGTGGTGGGACCACTGGCAGTGCTGGCTGTGTGGGGGGAGCACTGACAGTGCTGGCTGTGTGGGGGAGCACTGACAGTGCTGGCTGTGTGGGGGAGCACTGACAGTGCTGGCTGTGTGGGGAGCACTGACAGTGCTGGCTGTGTGGTGGGAGCACTGCCAGTGCTGGCTGTGTGGGGGGAGCACTGACAGTGCTGGCAGTGTGGGAGGAGCACTGACAGTGCTGGCTGTGTGGTGGGAGCACTGACAGTTCTGGCTGTGCGGGGGAGCACTGACAGTGCTGGCTGTGTGGGGGGAGCGCAGACAGTGCCGGCTGTGTGGGGGAGCACTGCCAGTGCCGGCTTTGTGGGGGAGCACAGACAGTGCTGGCTGTGTGGGGGGAGCACTGACAGTGCTGGGTGTGTGTGGAGCGCTGACAGTGCTGGCTGTGTGTGGTGGAGCACTGACAGTGCTGGCTGTGTGGTGGGAGCACTGACAGTGGTGGCTGTGTGGGGAGAACTGACAGTGCTGGCTGTGTGTGGTGGAGCACTGACAGTGCTGGCTGTGTGTTGGGAGCACGGACAGTGCTGGCTGTGTGGGGAGCACTGACAGTGCTGGCTGTGTGGGGGAGCACTGACAGTGCTGGCTGTGTGGGGGAGCACTGACAGTGCTGGCTGTGTGGGGGGAGCACTGACAGTGCTGGCTGTGTGGGGGAGCACTGACAGTGCTGGCTGTGTGGGGGGAGCACTGACAGTGCTGGCTGTGTGGTGGGAGCACTGACAGTGCTGGCTGTGTGGGGGGAGCACTGACAGTGCTGGCTGTGTGGGGGAGCACTGACAGCGCTGGCTGTGTGGGGAGCTCAGACAGTGCTGGCTGTGTGGTGGGAGCACTGACAGTGCTGGCTGTGTGGTGGTAGCACTGACAGTGCTGGCTGTGTGGTGGGAGCACTGACAGTGCTTGCTGTCTGGGGGAAGCACTGACAGTGCTGGCTGTGTGTGGTTAGCACTGACAGGGCTGGCTGTGTGGGGGGAGCACTGACAGTGCTGGCTGTGTGGGGGAAGCACTGACAGTGCTGGCTGTGTGGTGGGAGCACTGACAGTGCTGGCTGTGTGGTGGGAGCACTGACAGTTCTGGCTGTGTGGTGGGAGCACTGACAGTGCTGGCTGTGTGGGGGAAGCACTGACAGTGCTGGCTGTGTGTAGTGGGAGCACTGACAGTGCTGGCTGTGTGGTGGGAGCACTGACAGTACTGGCTGTGTGGTGGGAGCACTGACAGTGCTGGCTGTGTGGTGGGAGCACTGACAGTGCTGTCTGTGGGGGAGCACTGACAGTGCTGGCTGTGTGTGGGGAGCACTGACAGTGCTAGCTGTGTGGTGGGAGCAATGACAGTGCTGTCTGTGTGTGGGGAGCACTGACAGTGCTAGCTTTGTGGGTGGAGCACTGACAGTGCTGGCTGTATGGGGGGAGCACTGACAGTGCTGGCTGTGTGGTTGGAGCACTGACAGTGCTGGCTGTGTGGGGGGAGCACTGACAGTGCTGGCTGTGTAGGGGGTCACTGACAGTGCTGGCTGTGTGGTGGGAGCACTGACAGTGCTGGCTGTGTGTGGGAGCACTGAGTGCTGGCTGTATGGGGGAGCACAGACAGTGCTGGCTGTATGGGGGGAGCACTGACAGTGCTGGCTGTATGGGGGAGCACTGACAGTGCTAGCTGTGTGGGTGGAGCACTGACAGTGCTGGCTGTATGGGGGGAGCACTGACAGTGCTGGCTGTGTGGTTGGAGCACTGACAGTGCTGGCTGTGTGGGGGGAGCACTGACAGTGCTGGCTGTGTGGGGGGTCACTGACAGTCCTGGCTGTGTGGTGGGAGCACTGACAGTGCTGGCTGTGTGTGGGAGCACTGAGTGCTGGCTGTATGGGGGAGCACAGACAGTGCTGGATGTGTGGCGGAGCACTGACAGTGCTGGCTGTGTGGGGGAGCACTGACAGTGCTGGCTGTGTGGTGGGAGCACTGACAGTGCTGGCTGTGTGGTGGGAGCACTGACAGTGCTGGCTGTGTGTGGGAGCACTGAGTGCTGGCTGTATGGGGGAGCACAGACAGTGCTGGCTGTATAGGGGAGCACTGACAGTGCTGGCTGTATGGGGGAGCACTGACAGTGCTAGCTTTGTGGGTGGAGCACTGACAGTGCTGGCTGTATGGGGGGAGCACTGACAGTGCTGGCTGTGTGGTTGGAGCACTGACAGTGCTGGCTGTGTGGGGGGAGCACTGACAGTGCTGGCTGTGTGGGGGGTCACTGACAGTCCTGGCTGTGTGGTGGGAGCACTGACAGTGCTGGCTGTGTGTGGGAGCACTGAGTGCTGGCTGTATGGGGGAGCACAGACAGTGCTGGATGTGTGGCGGAGCACTGACAGTGCTGGCTGTGTGCTGGGAGCACTGACAGTTCTGGCTGTGTGGGGAGCACAGACAGTGCTGGCTGTGTGGGGGGAGCACAGACAGTGCCGGCTGTGTGGGGGAGCACTGACAGTGCTGGCTGTGTGGGGCGAGCATTGCCAGTGGCGGCTGTGTGGGGGAGCACTGACAGTGCTGGCTGTGTAGGGGGAGCACTGACAGTGCAGGGTGTGTGGGGAGCATTGACAGTGCTGTCTGTGTGGGGGGAGCACTAACAGTGCTGGCTGTGTGGGGGAGCACTGACAGTGCTGGCTGTGTGTGGGGGAGCACTGACAGTGCTGGCTGTGTGTTGGGAGCATGGACAGTGCTGGCTGTGTGGGGGAGCACTGACAGTGCTGGCTGTGTGGGGGGAGCACTGACAGTGCTGGCTGTGTGGGGGGAGCACTGGCAGTGCTGGCTGTGTGGGGAGCACTGACAGTATTGTCTGTGTGGGGGAGCACTGACAGTGCTGGGTGTGTGGGTAGCACTGACAGTGCTGGCTGTGTGGGGGAGCACTGACAGTGCTGGCTGTGTGGGGAGCACTGACAGTGCTGGCTGTGTGGTGGGAGCACTGCCAGTGCTGGCTGTGTGGGGGGAGCACTGACAGTGCTGGCAGTGTGGGAGGAGCACTGACAGTGCTGGCTGTGTGGTGGGAGCACTGACAGTTCTGGCTGTGCGGGGGAGCACTGACAGTGCTGGCTGTGTGGGGGGAGCGCAGACAGTGCCGGCTGTGTGGGGGAGCACTGCCAGTGCCGGCTTTGTGGGGGAGCACAGACAGTGCTTGCTGTGTGGGGGGAGCACTGACAGTGCTGGGTGTGTGTGGAGCGCTGACAGTGCTGGCTGCGTGTGGTGGAGCACTGACAGTGCTGGCTGTGTGGTGGGAGCACTGACAGTGGTGGCTGTGTGGGGAGAACTGACAGTGCTGGCTGTGTGTGGTGGAGCACTGACAGTGCTGGCTGTGTGTTGGGAGCACGGACAGTGCTGGCTGTGTGGGGAGCACTGACAGTGCTGGCTGTGTGGGGGAGCACTGACAGTGCTGGCTGTGTGGGGGAGCACTGACAGTGCTGGCTGTGTGGGGGGAGCACTGACAGTGCTGGCTGTGTGGGGGAGCACTGACAGTGCTGGCTGTGTGGGGGGAGCACTGACAGTGCTGGCTGTGTGGTGGGAGCACTGACAGTGCTGGCTGTGTGGGGGGAGCACTGACAGTGCTGGCTGTGTGGGGGAGCACTGACAGCGCTGGCTGTGTGGGGAGCTCTGACAGTGCTGGCTGTGTGGTGGGAGCACTGACAGTGCTGGCTGTGTGGTGGTAGCACTGACAGTGCTGGCTGTGTGGTGGGAGCACTGACAGTGCTTGCTGTCTGGGGGAAGCACTGACAGTGCTGGCTGTGTGTGGTTAGCACTGACAGGGCTGGCTGTGTGGGGGGAGCACTGACAGTGCTGGCTGTGTGGGGGAAGCACTGACAGTGCTGGCTGTGTGGTGGGAGCACTGACAGTGCTGGCTGTGTGGTGGGAGCACTGACAGTTCTGGCTGTGTGGTGGGAAGCACTGACAGTGCTGGCTGTGTGTAGTGGGAGCACTGACAGTGCTGGCTGTGTGGTGGGAGCACTGACAGTGCTGTCTGTGGGGGAGCACTGACAGTGCTGGCTGTGTGTGGGGAGCACTGACAGTGCTAGCTGTGTGGTGGGAGCAATGACAGTGCTGTCTGTGTGTGGGGAGCACTGACAGTGCTAGCTTTGTGGGTGGAGCACTGACAGTGCTGGCTGTATGGGGGGAGCACTGACAGTGCTGGCTGTGTGGTTGGAGCACTGACAGTGCTGGCTGTGTGGGGGGAGCACTGACAGTGCTGGCTGTGTGGGGGGTCACTGACAGTGCTGGCTGTGTGGTGGGAGCACTGACAGTGCTGGCTGTGTGTGGGAGCACTGAGTGCTGGCTGTATGGGGGAGCACAGACAGTGCTGGCTGTATGGGGGGAGCACTGACAGTGCTGGCTGTATGGGGGAGCACTGACAGTGCTAGCTGTGTGGGTGGAGCACTGACAGTGCTGGCTGTATGGGGGGAGCACTGACAGTGCTGGCTGTGTGGTTGGAGCACTGACAGTGCTGGCTGTGTGGGGGGAGCACTGACAGTGCTGGCTGTGTGGGGGGTCACTGACAGTCCTGGCTGTGTGGTGGGAGCACTGACAGTGCTGGCTGTGTGTGGGAGCACTGAGTGCTGGCTGTATGGGGGAGCACAGACAGTGCTGGATGTGTGGCGGAGCACTGAAAGTGCTGGCTGTGTGGGGGAGCACTGACAGTGCTGGCTGTGTGGTGGGAGCACTGACAGTGCTGGCTGTGTGGTGGGAGCACTGACAGTGCTGGCTGTGTGTGGGAGCACTGAGTGCTGGCTGTATGGGGGAGCACAGACAGTGCTGGCTGTATGGGGGAGCACTGACAGTGCTGGCTGTATGGGGGAGCACTGACAGTGCTAGCTGTGTGGGTGGAGCACTGACAGTGCTGGCTGTATGGGGGGAGCACTGACAGTGCTGGCTGTGTGGTTGGAGCACTGACAGTGCTGGCTGTGTGGGGGGAGCACTGACAGTGCTGGCTGTGTGGGGGGTCACTGACAGTCCTGGCTGTGTGGTGGGAGCACTGACAGTGCTGGCTGTGTGTGGGAGCACTGAGTGCTGGCTGTATGGGGGAGCACAGACAGTGCTGGATGTGTGGCGGAGCACTGACAGTGCTGGCTGTGTGCTGGGAGCACTGACAGTTCTGGCTGTGTGGGGAGCACAGACAGTGCTGGCTGTGTGGGGGGAGCACAGACAGTGCCGGCTGTGTGGGGGAGCACTGACAGTGCTGGCTGTGTGGGGCGAGCAGTGCCAGTGGCGGCTGTGTGGGGGAGCACTGACAGTGCTGGCTGTGTAGGGGGAGCACTGACAGTGCAGGGTGTGTGGGGAGCATTGACAATGCTGTCTGTGTGGGGGGACCACTAACAGTGCTGGCTGTGTGGGGGAGCACTGACAGTGCTGGCTGTGTGTGGGGGAGCACTGACAGTGCTGGCTGTGTGGGGGGAGCACTGACAGTGCTGGCTGTGTGGGGGGAGCACTGGCAGTGCTGGCTGTGTGGGGAGCACTGACAGTATTGTCTGTGTGGGGGAGCACTGACAGTGCTGGGTGTGTGGGTAGCACTGACAGTGCTGGCTGTGTGGGGGAGCACTGACAGTGCTGGCTGTGCGGGGGAGCACTGACAGTGGTGGCTGTGTGGTGGGAGCACTGACAGTGCTGGCTGTGCGGTGGGAGCACTGACAGTGCTGGCTGTGTGGGGGGGGGGCGGCACTGACAGTGCTGGCTGTGTGGTGGGAGCACTGACAGTGCTGGCTGTGTGGGGGGGGGCACTGACAGTGCTGGCTGTGTGGTGGGAGCACTGACAGTGCTGGCTGTGCGGTGGGAGCACGGACAGTGCTGGCTGTGTGGGGGGAGCACTGACAGTGCTGGCTGTGTGGGAGGAGCACTGACAGTGCTGGCTGTGTGGGGGGAGCACTGATGTGCTGGCTGTGTGGGGGAGCACTGACAGTGCTGGCTGTATGGGGGGGAGCACTGACAGTGCTGGCTGTGCTGGGGAGCACTGACAGTGCTGGCTGTGTGGGGGGGGGGAGCACTGACAGTGCTGGCTGTGTGGTGGGAGCACTGACAGTGCTGGCTGTGTGGGGAGCACTGACAGTGCTGGCTGTGTGGGGGAGCACTGACAGTGCTGGCTGTGTTGTGGCAGCTCTGACAGTGCTCGCTGTGCGGTGGGAGCACTGACAGTGCTGGCTGTGTGGGGGGGGGGCACTGACAGTGCTGGCTGTGTGGTGGGAGCACTGACAGTGCTGGCTGTGCGGTGGGAGCACTGACAGTGCTGGCTGTGTGGGGGAGCACTGACAGTGCTGGCTGTGTGGTGGGAACACTGGCAGTGCTGGCTGTGTGGTGGGAGCACTGCCAGTGCTGGCTGTGTGGGGGAGCACTGACAGTGCTGGCTGTGTGGGGGGAGCACAGACAGTGCTGGCTGTGTGGTGGGAGCACTGACAGTGCTGGCTGTGTGGTGGGAGCACTGACAGTGCTGGCTGTGTGGGGGAGCACTGACAGTGCTGGCTGTGTGGGGGGAGCACTGACAGTGCTGGCTGTGTGGGGGTCACTGACAGTGCTGACTGTGTGGTGGGAGCACTGACAGTGCTGGCTGTGTGTGGGAGCACTGACAGTGCTGGCTGTATGGGGGAGCACTGACATTGCTGGCTGTGTGATGGAGCACTGACAGTGCTGGCTGTGTGGGGGAGCACCGACAGTGCTGGCTGTGTGGGGGAGCACAGACAGTGCTGGCTGTGTGGTGGGAACACTGATAGTGCTGGCTGTGTGGGGGGAGCACTGACAGTGCTGGCTGTGTGGTGGGAGCACTGACAGTGCTGGCTGTGTGGTGGGAGCACTGACAGTGCTGGCTGTGTGGGGGGAGCACTGACAGTGCTGGCTGTGTGGTGGGAGCACTGACAGTGCTGGATGTGTGGTGGGAGCCCTGACATTGCTGGCTTTGTGGGGGAGCACTGACAGTGCTGGCTGTGTGGGGGGAGCACTGACAGTGCTGGCTGTGTGGTGGGAGCACTGACAGTTCTGGCTGTGTGGGGAGCACTGACAGTGCTGGCTGTGTGGGGGAGCACTGACAGTGCTGGCTGTGTGGGGGGAGCGCAGACAGTGCCGGCTGTGTGGGGGAGCACTGACAGTGCTGGCTGTGTGGCGGGAGCACTGCCAGTGCCGGCTGTGTGGGGGAGCACTGACAGTGCTGGCTGTGTGGCGGGAGCACTGACAGTGCTGGCTGTGTGGTGGGAGCACTGACAGTGCTGGCTGTGTGGGGGGAGCACTGACAGTGCTGGCTGTGTGTGGAGCACTGACAGTGCTGGCTGTGTGTGGTGGAGCACTGACAGTGCTGGCTGTGTGGTGGGAGCACTGACAGTGCTGGCTGTGTGGGGAGCACTGACAGTGCTGGCTGTGTGTGGGGAGCACTGACAGTGCTGGCTGTGTGGGGGAGCACTGACAGTGCTGGCTGTGTGGGGGAGAACTGACAGTGCTGGCTGTGTGGGGAGCACTGACAGTGCTGGCTGTGTGGGGAGCACTAACAGTGCTGGCTGTGTGGTGGGAGCACTGCCAGTGCTGGCTGTGTGGGGGGAGCACTGACAGTGCTGGCAGTGTGGGGGGAGCACTGACAGTGCTGGCTGTGTGGTGGGAGCACTGACAGTTCTGGCTGTGCGGGGGAGCACTGACAGTGCTGGCTGTGTGGGGGGAGCGCAGACAGTGCCGGCTGTGTGGGGGAGCACTGCCAGTGCCGGCTGTGTGTGGGAGCACTGACAGTGCTGGCTGTGTGGGGGGAGCACTGACAGTGCTGGGTGTGTGTGGAGCGCTGACAGTGCTGGCTGTGTGTGGTGGAGCACTGACAGTGCTGGCTGTGTGGTGGGAGCACTGACAGTGGTGGCTGTGTGGGGAGAACTGACAGTGCTGGCTGTGTGTGGTGGAGCACTGATGGTGCTGGCTGTGTGTTGGGAGCACGGACAGTGCTGGCTGTGTGGGGAGCACTGACAGTGCTGGCTGTGTGGGGGAGCACTGACAGTGCTGGCTGTGTGGGGGGAGCACTGACAGTGCTGGCTGTGTGGGGGAGCACTGACAGTGCTGGCTGTGTGGGGGGAGCACTGACAGTGCTGGCTGTGTGGTGGGAGCACTGACAGTGCTGGCTGTGTGGGGGGAGCACTGACAGTGCTGCCTGTGTGGTGGTAGCACTGACAGTGCTGGCTGTGTGGTGGGAGCACTGACAGTGCTTGCTGTCTGGGGGAAGCACTGACAGTGCTGGCTGTGTGTGGTTAGCACTGACAGGGCTGGCTGTGTGGGGGGAGCACTGACAGTGCTGGCTGTGTGGGGGAAGCACTGACAGTGCTGGCTGTGTGGTGGGAGCACTGACAGTGCTGGCTGTGTGGTGGGAGCACTGACAGTTCTGGCTGTGTGGTGGGAGCACTGACAGTGCTGGCTGTGTGGGGGAAGCACTGACAGTGCTGGCTGTGTGTAGTGGGAGCACTGACAGTGCTGGCTGTGTGGTGGGAGCACTGACAGTACTGGCTGTGTGGTGGGAGCACTGACAGTGCTGGCTGTGTGGTGGGAGCACTGACAGTGCTGTCTGTGGGGGAGCACTGACAGTGCTGGCTGTGTGTGGGGAGCACTGACAGTGCTAGCTGTGTGGTGGGAGCAATGACAGTGCTGTCTGTGTGTGGGGAGCACTGACAGTGCTAGCTGTGTGGGTGGAGCACTGACAGTGCTGGCTGTATGGCGGGAGCACTGACAGTGCTGGCAGTGTGGTTGGAGCACTGACAGTGCTGGCTGTGTGGGGGGAGCACTGACAGTGCTGGCTGTGTGGGGGGTCACTGACAGTGCTGGCTGTGTGGTGGGAGCACTGACAGTGCTGGCTGTGTGTGGGAGCACTGAGTGCTGGCTGTATGGGGGAGCACAGACAGTGCTGGATGTGTGGCGGAGCACTGACAGTGCTGGCTGTATGGGGGGAGCACTGACAGTGCTGGCTGTATGGGGGGAGCACTGACAGTGCTAGCTGTGTGGGTGGAGCCCTGACAGTGCTGGCTGTATGGGGGGAGCACTGACAGTGCTGGCTGTGTGGTTGGAGCACTGACAGTGCTGGCTGTGTGGGGGGAGCACTGACAGTGCTGGCTGTGTGGGGGGTCACTGACAGTCCTGGCTGTGTGGTGGGAGCACTGACAGTGCTGGCTGTGTGTGGGAGCACTGAGTGCTGGCTGTATGGGGGAGCACAGACAGTGCTGGATGTGTGGCGGAGCACTGACAGTGCTGGCTGTGTGGGGGAGCACTGACAGTGCTGGCTGTGTGGTGGGAGCACTGACAGTGCTGGCTGTGTGCTGGGAGCACTGACAGTTCTGGCTGTGTGGGGAGCACAGACAGTGCTGGCTGTGTGGGGGGAGCACAGACAGTGCCGGCTGTGTGGGGGAGCACTGACAGTGCTGGCTGTGTGGGGGGAGCACTGACAGTGCTGGCTGTGTAGGGGGAGCACTGACAGTGCAGGGTGTGTGGGGAGCATTGACAGTGCTGTCTGTGTGGGGGGAGCACTAACAGTGCTGGCTGTGTGGGGGAGCACTGACAGTGCTGGCTGTGTGTGGGGGAGCACTGACAGTGCTGGCTGTGTGTTGGGAGCATGGACAGTGCTGGCTGTGTGGGGGAGCACTGACAGTGCTGGCTGTGTGGTGGAGCACTGACAGTGCTGGCTGTGTGGGGGAGCACCGACAGTGCTGGCTGTGTGGGGGAGCACTGACAGTGCTGGCTGTGTGGTGGGAGCATTGACAGTGCTGGCTGTGTGGGGGAGCACTGACAGTGCTGGCTGTGTGGTGGGAGCACTGACAGTGCTGGCTGTGTGGGTGGAGCACTGACAGTGCTGGCTGTATGGGGGGAGCACTGACAGTGCTAGCTGTGTGGTGGGAGCACTGACAGTGCTGGCTGTATGGGGGGAGCACTGACAGTGCTGGCTGTGTGGTTGGAGCACTGACAGTGCTGGCTATGTGGGGGGAGCACTGACAGTGCTGGCTGTGTGGGGGGTCACTGACAGTCCTGGCTGTGTGGTGGGAGCACTGACAGTGCTGGCTGTGTGTGGGAGCACTGAGTGCTGGCTGTATGGGGGAGCACAGACAGTGCTGGATGTGTGGCGGAGCACTGACAGTGCTGGCTGTGTGGGGGAGCACTGACAGTGCTGGCTGTGTGGTGGGAGCACTGACAGTGCTGGCTGAGTGCTGGGAGCACTGACAGTTCTGGCTGTGTGGGGAGCACAGACAGTGCTGGCTGTGTGGGGGGAGCACAGACAGTGCCGGCTGTGTGGGGGAGCACTGACAGTGCTGGCTGTGTGGGGGGAGCACTGACAGTGCTGGCTGTGTAGGGGGAGCACTGACAGTGCAGGGTGTGTGGGGAGCATTGACAGTGCTGTCTGTGTGGGGGGAGCACTAACAGTGCTGGCTGTGTGGGGGAGCACTGACAGTGCTGGCTGTGTGTGGGGGAGCACTGACAGTGCTGGCTGTGTGTTGGGAGCATGGACAGTGCTGGCGGTGTGGGGGAGCACTGACAGTGCTGGCTGTGTGGGGGGAGCACTGACAGTGCTGGCTGTGTGGGGGGAGCACTGACAGTGCTGGCTGTGTGGGGGGGGGAGCACTGACAGTGCTGGCTCTGTGGGGAGCACTGACAGTGCTGGCTGAGTGGGGAGCACTGACAGTATTGTCTGTGTGGGGGAGCACTGACAGTGCTGGCTGTGTGGGGAGCACTGACAGTATTGTCTGTGTGGGGGAGCACTGACAGTGCTGGGTGTGTGGGTAGCACTGACAGTGCTGGCTGTGTGGGGGAGCACTGACAGTGCTGGCTGTGTGGGGGGAGCACTGACAGTGCTGGCTATGTGGGGGGAGCACTGACAGTGCTGGCTGTGTGGTGGGAGCACTGGCAGTGCTGGCTGTGCGGTGGGAGCACTGACAGTGCTGGCTGTGTGGGGGGGGGGGCACTGACAGTGCTGGCTGTGTGGTGGGAGCACTGACAGTGCTGGCTGTGTGGGGGAGAACTGACAGTGCTGGCTGTGTGGGAGGAGCACTGACAGTGCTGGCTGTGTGGGGGGAGCACTGATGTGCTGGCTGTGTGGGGGAGCACTGACAGTGCTGGCTGTATGGGGGGGAGCACTGACAGTGCTGGCTGTGCTGGGGAGCACTGACAGTGCTGGCTGTGTGGGGGGGGGGAGCACAGACAGTGCTGGCTGTGTGGTGGGAGCACTGACAAAGCTGGCTGTGTGGGGGAGCACTGACAGTGCTGGCTGTGTGGGGGGAGCACTGACAGTGCTGGCTGTGTTGTGGCAGCTCTGACAGTGCTCGCTGTGCGGTGGGAGCACTGACAGTGCTGGCTATGTGGGGGGGGGGCACTGACAGTGCTGGCTGTGTGGTGGGAGCACTGACAGTGCTGGCTGTGCGGTGGGAGCACTGACAGTGCTGGCTGTGTGGGGGAGCACTGACAGTGCTGGCTGTGAGGTGGGAACACTGACAGTGCTGGCTGTGTGGTGGGAGCACTGCCAGTGCTGGCTGTGTGGGGGGAGCACTGACAGTGCTGGCTGTGTGGGGGGAGCACAGACAGTGCTGGCTGTGTGGTGGGAGCACTGACAGTGCTGGCTGTGTGGTGGGAGCACTGACAGTGCTGGCTGTGTGGGGGAGCACTGACAGTGCTGGCTGTGTGGGGGGAGCACTGACAGTGCTGGCTGTGTGTGTGTCACTGACAGTGCTGACTGTGTGGTGGGAGCACTGACAGTGCTGGCTGTGTGTGGGAGCACTGACAGTGCTTAGTGTATGGGGGAGCACTGACATTGCTGGCTGTGTGGTGGAGCACTGACAGTGCTGGCTGTGTGGGGGAGCACCGATATTGCTGGCTGTGTGGGGGAGCACAGACAGTGCTGGCTGTTTGGTGGGAGCACTGACAGTGCTGTCTGTGTGGTGGAAGCACTGACAGTGCTGGCTGTGTGTGGGAGCACTGACAGTGCTGGCTGTGTGGTGGGAGCACTGACAGTGCTGGATGTGTGGTGGGAGCACTGACATTGCTGGCTGTGTGGGGGGAGCACTGACAGTGCTGGCTGTGTGGTGGGAGCACTGACAGTGCTGGCTGTGTGGTGGGAGCACTGACAGTTCTGGCTGTGTGGGGAGCACTGACAGTGCTGGCTGTGTGGGGGAGCACTGACAGTGCTGGCTGTGTGGGGGGAGCGCAGACAGTGCTGGCTGTGTGGGGGAGCACTGACAGTGCTGGCTGTGTGGCGGGAGCACTGCCAGTGCCGGCTGTGTGGGGGAGCACTGACAGTGCTGGCTGTGTGGCGGGAGCACTGCCAGTGCCGGCTGTGTAGTGGGAGCACTGACAGTGCTGGCTGTGTGGTGGGAGCACTGACAGTGCTGGCTGTGTGGGGGGAGCACTGACAGTGCAGGCTGTGTGTGGAGCACTGACAGTGCTGGCTGTGTGTGGTGGAGCACTGACAGTGCTGGCTGTGTGGTGGGAGCACTGACTGTGCTGGCTGTGTGGGGAGCACTGACAGTGCTGGCTGTGTGTGGTGGAGCACTGACAGTGCTGGCTGTGTGTTGGGAGCACGGACAGTGCTGGCTGTGTGGGGAGCACTGACAGTGCTGGCTGTGTGGGGGAGCACTGACAGTGCTGGCTGTGTGGGGGAGCACTGACACTGCTGTCTGTGTGAGGGAGCACTGACAGTGCTGGCTGTGTGGGGGGGAGCACTGACAGTGCTGGCTGTGTGGGGGAGCACTGACAGTGCTGGCTGTGTGGGGGGAGCACTGACAGTGCTGGCTGTGTGGTGGGAGCACTGACAGTGCTGGCTGTGTGGGGGGAGCACTGGCAGTGCTGGCTGTGTGGGGGAGCACTGACAGCGCTGGCTGTGTGGGGAGCACTGACAGTGCTGGCTGTGTGGTGGTAGCACTGACAGTGCTGGCTGTGTGGTGGGAGCACTGACAGTGCTGGCTGTCTGGGGGAAGCACTGACAGTGCTGGCTGTGTGTGGTTAGAACTGACAGGGCTGGCTGTGTGGGGGGAGCACTGACAGTGCTGGCTGTGTGGGGGAGCACTGACAGTGCTGGCTGTGTGGGGGAGCACTGACAGTGCTGGCTGTGTGGGGGAAGCACTGACAGTGCTGGCTGTGTGGGGGAGCACTGACAGTGCCGGCTGTGTGGTGGGAGCACTGACAGTGCTGGCTGTGTGGTGGGAGCACTGACAGTGCTGTCTGTGGGGGAGCACTGACAGTGCTGGCTGTGTGGGGGAGCACTGACAGTGCTGGCTGTGTGGTGGGAGCACTGACAGTTCTGGCTGTGTGGTGGGAGCACTGACAGTGCTGGCTGTGTGGGGGAGCACTGACAGTGCTGGCTGTGTGGGGGAGCACTGACAGTGCTGGCTGTGCGGTGGGAGCACTGACAGTGCTGGCTGTGGGGGGGGGGGCACTGACACTGCTGGCTGTGTGGTGGGAGCACTGACAGTGCTGGCTGTGTGTGGGGGGGCACGGACAGTGCTGGCTGTGTGGTGGGAGCACTGACAGTGCTGGCTGTGCGGTGGGAGCACTGACAGTGCTGGCTGTGTGGTGGGAGCATTGACAGTGCTGGCTCTGTGTGGGGAGCACAGACAGTGCTGGCTGTGTGGTGGGAGCACTGACAGTGCTGGCTGTGTGGGGGAGCACTGACAGTGCTGGCTGTGTGGGGAGCACTGACAGTGCTGACTGTGTGGTGGGTTCACTGGCAGTGCTGGCTGTGTGGGGGGAGCACTGACAGTGCTGGCTGTGTGGGAGAGCACTGACAGTGCTGGCTGTGTGGAGGGAGAACTGACAGTGCTGGCTGTGTGGGTGGGAGCACTGTCAGTACTGGCTGTGTGGGGAGCACTGACAGTGCTGCCTGTGTGGGGGAGCACTGACAGTGCTGGCTGTGTGGGGGGAGCACTGACAGTGCTGACTGTGTGGTGGGAGCACTGACAGTGCTGGCTGTGTGGGGGAGCACTGACAGGGCTGGCTGTGTGGTGGAAGCACTGACAGTGCTGGTTGTGTGGGGGGAGCACTGACAGTGCTGGCTGTGTGGGGAGAGCACTGACAGTGCTGGCTTTGTGGAGGGAGCACTGCAAGAGCTGGCTGTGTGGTGGGAGCACTGGCAGTGCTGGCTGTGTGGGGGAGCACTGACAGTGCTGGCTGTGTGGGGGGAGCACTGACAGTGCTGGCTGTGTGGGGGGAGCACTGACAGTGCTGGCTGTGTGGGGGGAGCACTGACAGTGCTGGCTGTGTGGGCGGAGCACTGACAGTGCTGGCTGTGTGGGGGGAGCACTGACAGTGCTGGCTGTGTGTGGGGAGCACTGGCAGTGCTGGCTGTGAGGGGGAGCGCTGACAGTGCTGGCTGTGTGGTGGGAGCACTGACAGTGCTGGCTGTGTTGTGGGAGCACTGACAGTGCTGTCTGTGGGGGAGCACTGACAGTACTGGCTATGTGGGGGAGCACTGACAGTGCTGGCTGTGTGGTGGGAGCACTGACAGTGCTGGCTGTGTGGTGGGAGCACTGACAGTGCTGGCTGTGTGGTGGGAGCACTGACAGTGCTGTCTGTGTGGTGGGAGCATTGACAGTGCTGGCTGTGTGTGGTGGATGCACTGACAGTGCTAGCTGTGTGGTGGGAGCATTGACAGTGTTGGCTCTGTGTGGGAGCACTGACAGTGCTGGCTGTGTGGTGGGAGCATTGACAGTGCTGGCTGTGTGGGGGAGCACTGAGAGTGCTGGCTGTGTGGGGGGAGCACTGACAGTGCTGGCTGTGTGGTGGGAGCACTGACAGTGCTGGCTGTGTGTGGGAGCACTGACAGTGCTGGCTGTATGGGGGAGCACTGACAGTGCTGGCTGTGTGGGGGAGCACTGACAGTGCTGGCTGTGTGGGGGGAGCACCGACAGTGCTGGCTGTGTGGGGGAGTACTGACAGTGCTGGCTGTGTGGTGGGAGCACTGAAGTGCTGGCTGTGTGGGGGGAGCACTGACAGTGCTGGCTGTGTCGGGGGTGCACTGACAGTGCTGGCTGTGTGGGGGAGCAGTGATAGTGCTGTCTGTGTGGGGGGAGCACAGACTGTGCTGGCTGTGTGGTGGGAGCATTGACAGTGCTGGCTGTGTGTGGGGAGCACTGACAGTGCTGGCTATGTGGGGGGAGCACTGACAGTGCTGGCTGTGTGGGGGGAGCACTGACAGTGCTGGCTGTGTGGAGGGAGCACTGACAGTGCTGGCTGTGTGGGGAGCACTGACAGTGTTGGCTGTGTGGGGGAGCACTGACAGTGCTGGCTGTGTGGGGGAAGCACTGACAGTGCTGGCTGTGTGGTGGGAGCACTGACAGTGCTGGCTGTGTGGTGGGAGCACTGACAGTGCTGTCTGTGGGGGAGCACTGACAGTGCTGGCTGTGCGGGGGGGGGGAGCACTGACAGTGCTGGCTGTGTGGTGGGAGCATTGACAGTGCTGGCTGTGTGGGGGAGCACTGACAGTGCTGGCTGTGTGGGGTGAGTACTGACAGTGCTGGCTGTGTGGGGGGTCACTGACAGTGCTGGCTGTGTGGGGGGAGTACTGACAGTGCTGGCTGTGTGGGGAGCACTGACAGTGCTGGCTGTGTGGTGGGAGCACTGACAGTGCTGGCTGTGTGGGAGAGCACTGACAGTGCTGGCTGTGTTGGGGAGCACTGACAGTGCTGCCTGTGTGGGGGAGCACTGACAGTGCTGGCTGTATGGGGGAGCACAGACAGTGCTGGCTGTGTGGGGGAGCACTGACAGTGCTGTCTGTGTCGTGGGAGCACAGACAGTGCTGGCGGTGTGGTGGGACCATTGGCAGTGCTGGCTGTGTGGGGGGAGCACAGACAGTGCTGGCTGTGTGGGGGAGCACTGACAGTGCTGGCTGTGTGGGGGAGCACTGACAGTGCTGGCTGTGCGGCGGAGCACTGACAGTGCTGGCAGTGTGGGGGTAGCACTGACAGTGCTGGCTGTGTGGTGGGAGCACTGACAGTTCTGGCTGTGCGGGGGAGCACTGACAGTGCTAGCTGTGTGGGGGGAGCGCAGACAGTGCCGGCTGTGTGGGGGAGCACTGCCAGTGCCGGCTGTGTGGGGGAGCACTGACAGTGCTGGCTGTGTGGGGGGAGCACTGACAGTGCTGGGTGTGTGTGGAGCACTGACAGTGCTGGCTGTGTGTGGTGGAGCACTGACAGTGCTGGCTGTGTGGTGGGAGCACTGACAGTGCTGGCTGTGTGGTGGGAGCACTGACAGTGCTTGCTGTGTGGGGAGCACTGACAGTGCTGGCTGTGTGTGGTGGAGCACTGACAGTGCTGGCTGTGTGTTGGGAGCACGGACAGTGCTGGCTGTGTGGGGAGCACTGACAGTGCTGGCTGTGTGGGGGAGCACTGACAGTGCTGGCTGTGTGGGGGAGCACTGACAGTGTAGGCTGTGTGGGGGGAGCACTGACAGTGCTGGCTGTGTGGGGGAGCACTGACAGTGCTGGCTGTGTGGGGGGAGCACTGACAGTGCTGGCTGTGTGGTGGGAGCACTGACAGTGCTGGCTGTGTGGGGGGAGCACTGACAGTGCTGGCTGTGTGGGGGAGCACTGACAGCGCTGGCTGTGTGGGGAGCTCTGACAGTGCTGGCTGTGTGGTGGGAGCACTGACAGTGCTGGCTGTGTGGTGGGAGCACTGACAGTGCTGGCTGTCTGGGGGAAGCACTGACAGTGCTGGCTGTGTGTGGTTAGCACTGACAGGGCTGGCTGTGTGGGGGGAGCACTGACAGTGCTGGCTGTGTGTGGGAAGCACTGACAGTGCTGGTTGTGTGGTGGGAGCACTGACAGTGCTGGCTGTGTGGTGGGAGCACTGACAGTTCTGGCTGTGTGGTGGGAGCACTGACAGTGCTGGCTGTGTGGGGGAAGCACTGACAGTGCTGGCTGTGTGGTGGGAGCACTGACAGTGCTGGCTGTGTGGTGGGAGCACTGACAGTGCTGGCTGTGTGGTGGGAGCACAGACAGTGCTGTCTGTGGGGGAGCACTGACAGTGCTGGCGGTGTGTGGGGAGCACTGACAGTGCTAGCTGTGTGGTGGGAGCAATGACAGTGCTGTCTGTGTGTGGGGAGCACTGACAGTGCTGGCTGTGTGGTGGGAGCACAGACAGTGCTGGCTGTATGGGGGGAGCACTGACAGTGCTGGCTGTGTGGTTGGAGCACTGACAGTGCTGGCTGTGTGGGGGGAGCACTGACAGTGCTGGCTGTGTGGGGGGTCACTGACAGTGCTGGCTGTGTGGTGGAAGCACTGACAGTGCTGGCTGTGTGTGGGAGCACTGAGTGCTGGCTGTATGGGGGAGCACTGACAGTGCTGGATGTGTGGCGGAGCACTGACAGTGCTGGCTGTGTGGGGGAGCTCTGACAGTGCTGGCTGTGTGCTGGGAGCACTGATAGTTCTGGCTGTGTGGGGAGCACAGACAGTGCTGGCTGTGTGGGGGGAGCACAGACAGTGCCGGCTGTGTGGGGCGAGCATTGCCAGTGGCGGCTGTGTGGGGGAGCACTGACAGTGCTGGCTGTGTAGGGGGAGCACTGACAGTGCTGGGTGTGTGGGGAGCATTGACAGTGCTGTCTGTGTGGGGGGAGCACTGACAGTGCTGGCTGTGTGGGGGAGCACTGACAGTGCTGGCTGTGTGTGGGGGAGCACTGACAGTGCTGGCTGTGTGTTGGGAGCATGGACAGTGCTGGCTGTGTGGGGGAGCACTGACAGTGCTGGCTGTGTGGGGGGAGCACTGACAGTGCTGGCTGTGTGAAGGGGAGCACTGACAGTGCTGGCTGTGTGGGGAGCACTGACAGTATTGTCTGTGTGGGGGAGCACTGACAGTGCTGGGTGTGTGGGTAGCACTGACAGTGCTGGCTGTGTAGGGGGAGCACTGACAGTGCTGGCTGTGTGGGGGGAGCACTGACAGTGCTGGCTGTGTGGGGGGAGCACTGACAGTGCTGGCTGTGTGGTGGGAGCTCTGACAGTGCTGGCTGTGCGGTGGGAGCACTGACAGTGCTGGCTGTGTGGGGGGGGGGGGCAGTGACAGTGCTGGCTGTGTGGTGGGAGCACTGACAGTGCTGGCTGTGTGGGGGGGGGGCACTAACAGTGCTGGCTGTGTGGTGGGAGCACTGACAGTGCTGGCTGTGCGGTGGGAGCACGGACAGTGCTGGCTGTGTGGGGGGAGCACTGACAGTGCTGCCTGTGTGGTGGGAGCACTGACAGTGCTGGCTGTGTGGTGGGAGCACTGACAGTGCTGGCTGTGTGGTGGGAGCACAGACAGTGCTGTCTGTGGGGGAGCACTGACAGTGCTGGCGGTGTGTGGGGAGCACTGACAGTGCTAGCTGTGTGGTGGGAGCAATGACAGTGCTGGCTGTGTGGTGGGAGAACTGACAGTGCTGGATGTGTGGTTGGAGCACTGACAGTGCTGGCTGTGTGGGGAGCACTGACAGTGCTGGCTGTGTGGTGGGTCACTGACAGTGCTGGCTGTGTGGTGGGAGCACTGACAGTGCTGGCTGTGTGTGGGAGCACTGAGTGCTGGCTGTATGGGGGAGCACTGACAGTGCTGGATGTGTGGCGGAGCACTGACAGTGCTGGCTGTGTGGGGGAGCACTGACAGTGCTGGCTGTGTGCTGGGAGCACTGATAGTTCTGGCTGTGTGGGGAGCACAGACAGTGCTGGCTGTGTGGGGGGAGCACAGACAGTGCCGGCTGTGTGGGGCGAGCATTGCCAGTGGCGGCTGTGTGGGGGAGCACTGACAGTGCTGGCTGTGTAGGGGGAGCACTGACAGTGCTGGGTGTGTGGGGAGCATTGACAGTGCTGTCTGTGTGGGGGGAGCACTGACAGTGCTGGCTGTGTGGGGGAGCACTGACAGTGCTGGCTGTGTGTGGGGGAGCACTGACAGTGCTGGCTGTGTGTTGGGAGCATGGACAGTGCTGGCTGTGTGGGGGAGCACTGACAGTGCTGGCTGTGTGGGGGGAGCACTGACAGTGCTGGCTGTGTGGGGGGAGCACTGACAGTGCTGGCTGTGTGGGGAGCACTGACAGTATTGTCTGTGTGGGGGAGCACTGACAGTGCTGGGTGTGTGGGTAGCACTGACAGTGCTGGCTGTGTGGGGGGAGCACTGACAGTGCTGGCTGTGTGGGGGGAGCACTGACAGTGCTGGCTGTGTGGGGGGAGCACTGACAGTGCTGGCTGTGTGGTGGGAGCTCTGACAGTGCTGGCTGTGCGGTGGGAGCACTGACAGTGCTGGCTGTGTGGGGGGGGGGGCACTGACAGTGCTGGCTGTGTGGTGGGAGCACTGACAGTGCTGGCTGTGTGTGGGGGGGGGGCACTAACAGTGCTGGCAGTGTGGTGGGAGCACTGACAGTGCTGGCTGTGCGGTGGGAGCACGGACAGTGCTGGCTGTGTGGGGGGAGCACTGACAGTGCTGGCTGTGTGGGAGGAGCACTGACAGTGCTGGCTGTGTGGGGGGAGCACTGATGTGCTGGCTGTGTGGGGGAGCACTGACAGTGCTGGCTGTATGGGGGGGAGCACTGACAGTGCTGGCTGTGCGGGGGAGCACTGACAGTGCTGGCTGTGTGGGGGGGAGCACTGACAGTGCTGGCTGTGTGGTGGGAGCACTGACAGTGCTGGCTGTGTGGTGGGAACACTGACAGTGCTGGCTGTGTGGTGGGAGCACTGCCAGTGCTGGCTGTGTGGGGGGAGCACTGACAGTGCTGGCTGTGTGGGGGGAGCACAGACAGTGCTGGCTGTGTGGTGGGAGCACTGACAGTGCTGGTGTGTGGGAGAGCACTGACAGTGCTGGCTGTGTGGGGGAGCACTGACAGTGCTGGCTGTGTGGGGGAGCACTGACTTTGCTGGCTGTGTGGGGAGCTCTGACAGTGCTGGCTGTGTGGTGGGAGCACTGACAGTGCTGGCTGTGTGGTGGTAGCACTGACAGTGCTGGCTGTGTGGTGGGAGCACTGACAGTGCTGGCTGTCTGGGGGAAGCACTGACAGTGCTGGCTGTGTGTGGTTAGCACTGACAGGGCTGGCTGTGTGGGGGAGCACTGACAGTGCTGGCTGTGTGTGGGAAGCACTGACAGTGCTGGTTGTGTGGTGGGAGCACTGACAGTGCTGGCTGTGTGGTGGGAGCACTGACAGTTCTGGCTGTGTGGTGGGAGCACTGACAGTGCTGGCTGTGTGGGGGAAGCACTGACAGTGCTGGCTGTGTGGTGGGAGCACTGACAGTGCTGGCTGTGTGGTGGGAGCACTGACAGTGCTGGCTGTGTGGTGGGAGCACTGACAGTGCTGTCTGTGGGGGAGCACTGACAGTGCTGGCGGTGTGTGGGGAGCACTGACAGTGCTAGCTGTGTGGTGGGAGCAATGACAGTGCTGTCTGTGTGTGGGGAGCACTGACAGTGCTGGCTGTGTGGTGGGAGCACTGACAGTGCTGGCTGTATGGGGGGAGCACTGACAGTGCTGGCTGTGTGGTTGGAGCACGGACAGTGCTGGCTGTGTGGGGGGAGCACTGACAGTGCTGGCTGTGTGGGGGGTCACTGACAGTGCTGGCTGTGTGGTGGGAGCACTGACAGTGCTGGCTGTGTGTGGGAGCACTGAGTGCTGGCTGTATGGGGGAGCACTGACAGTGCTGGATGTGTGGCGGAGCACTGACAGTGCTGGCTGTGTGGGGGAGCACTGACAGTGCTGGCTGTGTGCTGGGAGCACTGATAGTTCTGGCTGTGTGGGGAGCACAGACAGTGCTGGCTGTGTGGGGCGAGCATTGCCAGTGGCGGCTGTGTGGGGGAGCACTGACAGTGCTGGCTGTGTAGGGGGAGCACTGACAGTGCTGGGTGTGTGGGGAGCATTGACAGTGCTGTCTGTGTGGGGGGAGCACTGACAGTGCTGGCTGTGTGGGGGAGCACTGACAGTGCTGGCTGTGTGTGGGGGAGCACTGACAGTGCTGGCTGTGTGGGGGAGCACTGACAGTGCTGGCTGTGTGGGGAGCACTGACAGTGCGGGCTGTGTGTTGGGAGCATGGACAGTGCTGGCTGTGTGGGGGAGCACTGACAGTGCTGGCTGTGTGGGGGGAGCACTGACAGTGCTGGCTGTGTGGTGGGAGCATGGACAGTGCTGGCTGTGTGGGGGAGCACTGACAGTGCTGGCTGTGTGGGGGGAGCACTGACAGTGCTGGCTGTGTGGGGGGAGCACTGACAGTGCTGGCTGTGTGGGGGGAGCACTGACAGTGCTGGCTATGTGGTGGGAGCTCTGACAGTGCTGGCTGTGCGGTGGGAGCACTGACAGTGCTGGCTGTGTGGGGGGGGGGGGCACTGACAGTGCTGGCTGTGTGGTGGGAGCACTGACAGTGCTGGCTGTGTGGGGGGGGCACTAACAGTGCTGGCTGTGTGGTGGGAGCACTGACAGTGCTGGCTGTGCGGTGGGAGCACGGACAGTGCTGGCTGTGTGGGGGGAGCACTGACAGTGCTGGCTGTGTGGGAGGAGCACTGACAGTGCTGGCTGTGTGGGGGGAGCACTGATGTGCTGGCTGTGTGGGGGAGCACTGACAGTGCTGGCTGTATGGGGGGGAGCACTGACAGTGCTGGCTGTGCGGGGGAGCACTGACAGTGCTGGCTGTGTGGGGGGGAGCACTGACAGTGCTGGCTGTGTGGTGGGAGCACTGACAGTGCTGGCTGTGTGGGGAGAGCACTGACAGTGCTGGCTGTGTGGTGGGAACACTGACAGTGCTGGCTGTGTGGTGGGAGCACTGCCAGTGCTGGCTGTGTGGGGGAGCACTGACAGTGCTGGCTGTGTGGGGGGAGCACAGACAGTGCTGGCTGTGTGGTGGGAGCACTGACAGTGCTGGCTGTGTGGGAGAGCACTGACAGTGCTTGCTGTGTGGGGGAGCACTGACTTTGCTGGCTGTGTGTGGAGCACTGACAGTGCTGGCTGTGTGGTGGGAGCACTGACAGTGCTGGCTGTGTGGGGGGAGCACTGACAGTGCTGGCTGTGTGGTGGGAGCACTGACAGTGCTGACTGTGTGGTGGGAGCACTGACAGTGCTGGCTGTGTGGGGGAGCACTGACTTTGCTGGCTGTGTGTGGAGCACTGACAGTGCTGGCTGTGTGGTGGGAGCACTGACAGTGCTGGCTGTGTGGTGGGAGCACTGACAGTGCTGGCTGTGTGGTGGGAGCACTGACAGTGCTGACTGTGTGGTGGGAGCACTGGCAGTGCTGGCTGTGTGTGGGAGCACTGACAGTGCTGGCTGTATGGCGGAGCACTGACATTGCTGGCTGTGTGGGGGAGCACTGACAGTGCTGGCTGTGTGGGGGGAGAACCGACAGTGCTGGCTGTGTGGGGGAGCACAGACAGTGCTGGCTGTGTGGTGGGAGCACTGACAGTGCTGGCTGTATGGGGGAGCACTGACATTGCTGGCTGTGTGGGGGAGCACTGACAGTGCTGGCTGTGTGGTGGGAGCACTGACAGTGCTGGCTGTGTGGGGGGAGCACCGACAGTGCTGGCTGTGTGGGGGAGCACTGACAGTGCTGGCTGTGTGGGGGAGCACAGACAGTACTGGCGGTGTGGTGGGACCACTGGCAGTGCTGGCTGTGTGGTGGGAGCACTGACAGTGCTAGCTGTGTGGGCGGAGCACTGACAGTGCTGGCTGTGTGGGGGGAGCACTGACCGTGCTGGCTGTGTGGTGGGAGCACTGACAGTGCTGGCTGTGTGGGGGGAGCACTGACAGTGCTGGCTGTGTGGTGGGAGCACTGACAGTGCTGGATGTGTGGTGGGAGCACTGACATTGCTGGCTGTGTGGGGGAGCACTGACAGTGCTGGCTGTGTGGGGGGAGCACTGACAGTGCTGGCTGTGTGGTGGGAGCACTGACAGTTCTGGCTGTGTGGGGAGCACTGACAGTGCTGGCTGTGTGGGGGAGCACTGACAGTGCTGGCTTTGTGCGGGGAGCGCAGACAGTGCCGGCTGTGTGGGGGAGCACTGACAGTGCTGGCTGTGTGGCGGGAGCGCTGCCAGTGCCGGCTGTGTGGGGGAGCACTGACAGTGCTGGCAGTGTGGCGGGAGCACTGCCAGTGCCGGCTGTGTGGTGGGAGCACTGACAGTGCTGGCTGTGTGGTGGGAGCACTGACAGTGCTGGCTGTGTGGGGGGAGCACTGACAGTGCTGGGTGTGTGTGGAGCACTGACAGTGCTGGCTGTGTGTGGTGAAGCACTGACAGTGCTGGCTGTGTGGTGGGAGCACTGACAGTGCTGGCTGTGTGGGGAGCACTGACAGTGCTGGCTGTGTGTGGTGGAGCACTGACAGTGCTGGCTGTGTGCTGGGAGCACGGACAGTGCTGGCTGTGTGGGGAGCACTGACAGTGCTGGCTGTGTGGGGGAGCACTGACAGTGCTGGCTGTGTGGGGGAGCACTGACAGTGCTGTCTGTGTGAGGGAGCACTGACAGTGCTGGCTGTGTGGGGGGAGCACTGACAGTGCTGGCTGTGTGCGGGAGCACTGACAGTGCTGGCTGTGTGGGGGAGCACTGACAGTGCTGGCTGTGTGGTAGGAGCACTGACAGTGCTGGCTGTGTGGGGGGAGCACTGACAGTGCTGGCTGTGTGGGGGAGCACTGACAGCGCTGGCTGTGTGGGGAGCACTGACAGTGCTGGCTGTGTGGGGGAGCACTGACAGTGCTGGCTGTGTGGGGGAGCACTGACAGTGCTGGCTGTGTGGGGGAGCACTGACAGTGCTGGCTGTGTGGGGGAAGCACTGACAGTGCTGGCTGTGTGGGGGAGCACTGACAGTGCCGGCTGTGTGGTGGGAGCACTGACAGTGCTGGCTGTGTGGTGGGAGCACTGACAGTGCTGTCTGTGGGGAGCACTGACAGTGCTGGCTGTGTGGGGGAGCACTGACAGTGCTGGCTGTGTGGTGGGAGCACTGACAGTTCTGGCTGTGTGGTGGGAGCACTGACAGTGCTGGCTGTGTGGTGGGAGCACTGACAGTGCTGGCTGTGTGGGGGAGCACTGACAGTGCTGGCTGTGTGGGGGGAGCACTGACAGTGCTGGCTGTGCGGTGGGAGCACTGACAGTGCTGGCTGTGGGGGGCGGGGCACTGACACTGCTGGCTGTGTGGTGGGAGCACTGACAGTGCTGGTTGTGTGGGGGGGCCACTGACAGTGCTGGCTGTGTGGTGGGAGCACTGACAGTGCTGGCTGTGCGGTGGGAGCACTGACAGTGCTGGCTGTGTGGGGGGAGCACTGACAGTGCTGGCTGTGTGGTGGGATCACTGACAGTGCTGGCTGTGTGGTGGGAGCACTGCCAGTGCTGGCTGTGTGGGGGAGCACTGACATTGCTGGCTGTGTGGGGGGAGCACAGACAGTGCTGGCTGTGTGGTGGGAGCACTGACAGTGCTGGCTGTGTGGGAGAGCACTGACAGTGCTGGCTGTGTGGGGGAGCACTGACAGTGCTGGCTGTGTGGGAGAGCACTGACAGTGCTGGCTGTGTGGGGGAGCACTGACAGTGCTGGCTGTGTGGGGGAACACTGACAGTGCTGGCTGTGTGGGGGGAGCACTGACAGTGCTGGCTGTGTGGTGGGAGCACTGACAGTGCTGGCTGTGTGGTGGGAGCACTGACAGTGCTGGCTGTGTGGGGAGCACTGACAGTGCTGGCTGTGTGGGGAGCACTGACAGTGCTGGCTGTGTGGTGGGGGCACTGAAAGTGCTGTCTGTGTGGGGAGCACTGACAGTGCTGGCTGTGTGGTGGGAGCACTGAGAGTGCTGGCTGTGTGGGGGAGCACTGACAGTGCTGGCTGTGTGGTGGGAGCACTGGCAGTGCTGGCTGTGTAGTGGGAGCACTGACAGTGCTGGATGTGTGGGGGAGCACTGACAGTGCTGGCTGTGTGGGGAGCACTGACAGTGCTGGCTGTGTGGGGGGAGCACTGACAGTGCTGGCTGTGTGGGGGGAGCACTGACAGTGCTGGCTGTGTGGGGGAGCACTGACAGTGATGGCTGTGTGGTGGGAGCACTGACAGTGCTGGATGTGTGGTGGGAGCACTGACATTGCTGGCTGTGTGGGGGAGCACTGACAGTGCTGGCTGTGTGGGGGGAGCACTGACAGTTCTGGCTGTGTGGGGAGCACTGACAGTGCTGGCTGTGTGGGGGAGCACTGACAGTGCTGGCTGTGTGCGGGGAGCGCAGACAGTGCCGGCTGTGTGGGGGAGCACTGACAGTGCTGGCTGTGTGGCGGGAGCGCTGCCAGTGCCGGCTGTGTGGGGGAGCACTGACAGTGCTGGCAGTGTGGCGGGAGCACTGCCAGTGCCGGCTGTGTGGTGGGAGCACTGACAGTGCTGGCTGTGTGGTGGGAGCACTGACAGTGCTGGCTGTGTGGGGGGAGCACTGACAGTGCTGGGTGTGTGTGGAGCACTGACAGTGCTGGCTGTGTGTGGTGGAGCACTGCCAGTGCTGGCTGTGTGGTGGGAGCACTGACAGTGCTGGCTGTGTGGGGAGCACTGACAGTGCTGGCTGTGTGTGGTGGAGCACTGACAGTGCTGGCTGTGTGCTGGGAGCACGGACAGTGCTGGCTGTGTGGGGAGCACTGACAGTGCTGGCTGTGTGGGGGAGCACTGACAGTGCTGGCTGTGTGGGGGAGCACTGACAGTGCTGTCTGTGTGAGGGAGCACTGACAGTGCAGGCTGTGTGGGGGGAGCACTGACAGTGCTGGTTGTGTGCGGGAGCACTGACAGTGCTGGCTGTGTGGGGGAGCACTGACAGTGCTGGCTGTGTGGTGGGAGCACTGACAGTGCTGGCTGTGTGGGGGGAGCACTGACAGTGCTGGCTGTGTGGGGGAGCACTGACAGCGCTGGCTGTGTGGGGAGCACTGACAGTGCTGGCTGTGTGGGGGAGCACTGACAGTGCTGGCTGTGTGGGGGAGCACTGACAGTGCTGGCTGTGTGGGGGAGCACTGACAGTGCTGGCTGTGTGGGGGAAGCACTGACAGTGCTGGCTGTGTGGGGGAGCACTTACAGTGCCGGCTGTGTGGTGGGAGCACTGACAGTGCTGGCTGTGTGGTGGCAGCACTGACAGTGCTGTCTGTGGGGAGCATTGACAGTGCTGGCTGTGTGGGGGAGCACTGACAGTGCTGGCTGTGTGGTGGGAGCACTGACAGTTCTGGCTGTGTGGTGGGAGCACTGACAGTGCTGGCTGTGTGGTGGGAGCACTGACAGTGCTGGCTGTGTGGGGGAGCACTGACAGTGTTGGCTGTGTGGGGGAGCACTGACAGTGCTGGCTGTGCGATGGGAGCACTGACAGTGCTGGCTGTGGGGGGCGGGGCACTGACACTGCTGGCTGTGTGGTGGGAGCACTGACAGTGCTGGTTGTGTGGGGGGGCCACTGACAGTGCTGGCTGTGTGGTGGGAGCACTGACAGTGCTGGCTGTGCGGTGGGAGCACTGACAGTGCTGGCTGTGTGGGGGGAGCACAGTGCTGGCTGTGTGGTGGGATCACTGACAGTGCTGGCTGTGTGGTGGGAGCACTGCCAGTGCTGGCTGTGTGGGGGAGCACTGACATTGCTGGCTGTGTGGGGGGAGCACAGACAGTGCTGGCTGTGTGGTGGGAGCACTGACAGTGCTGGCTGTGTGGGAGAGCACTGACAGTGCTGGCTGTGTGGGGGAGCACTGACAGTGCTGGCTGTGTGGGAGAGCACTGACAGTGCTGGCTGTGTGGGGGAGCACTGACAGTGCTGGCTGTGTGGGGGGAGCACTGACAGTGCTGGCTGTGTGGTGGGAGCACTGACAGTGCTGGCTGTGTGGTGGGAGCACTGACAGTGCTGGCTGTGTGGGGAGCACTGACAGTGCTGGCTGTGTGGGGAGCACTGACAGTGCTGGCTGTGTGGTGGGGGCACTGAAAGTGCTGTCTGTGTGGGGAGCACTGACAGTGCTGGCTGTGTGGTGGGAGCACTGAGAGTGCTGGCTGTGTGGGGGAGCACTGACAGTGCTGGCTGTGTGGTGGGAGCACTGGCAGTGCTGGCTGTGTAGTGGGAGCACTGACAGTGCTGGATGTGTGGGGGAGCACTGACAGTGCTGGCTGTGTGGGGAGCACTGACAGTGCTGGCTGTGTGGGGGGAGCACTGACAGTGCTGGCTGTGTGGGGGGAGCACTGACAGTGCTGGCTGTGTGGGGGAGCACTGACAGTGATGGCTGTGTGGGTGGAGCACAGGCAGTGCTGGCTGTGGGATGGCTCTGAACTGACATAAACTGTCCATTGTGAACTGACATAAAATGGCCACCGTGAACTGACATAAAATGGCTGCCGTGAACTGACATAAAATGGCCACCGTGAACTGACATAACATGGCCACCCTGAACTGACATAAAATGGCCATTGCGAGCTGACATAAAATGCCCCCCTTCAACCAATATAAAATGACCACCGTGAACTGACATAAAATGGCTGCCATGAACTGACATAAAATAGTCACCGTGAATGGACATAAAATGGCTGCCATGAGCGAACATAAAATAGCCACCGTGACCTGACATAAAATAGCCGCCGTCAACTGACATACAATGGCCACCGTGAACTGACATAAAATGGCCATTGCGAGCTGACATAAAAAGGCCCTCTTCAACCGACATAAAATGACCTCCGTGAACTGACATAAAATGGCCAACGTGTACTGACATAAAATGGCCCCTTCGACTGAAGAAATTGGCTCCCGTGAACTGACATAAAATGGCTACCGTGAACTGAGATAAAATGGCCACCATGAACTGACATAAAATGGCCCCCGTGAACTGACATAAAATGGCCACCGTGAACAGGCATAAAATGGCCCCCGTGAACCGACATGAACAGGCCACCGCAACTGAGATAAAATGGCCATTGCAAACTGACATAAAATTGCTACCGTGAACTGAGATAAAATGGCCACCATGAACTGACATAAAATGGCCCCTGTGAACTGACATAAAATGGCCACCTTGAACTGACATAAAATGTCCACTGTGAACTGACATACAATGGCCACCGTGAACTGACATAAAATGACCATTGTGAACAGACATAAAATGGCCACCGTGTACTGACATAAAATGGACCCCGTGAACTGACATAAAATGGCATTGTGAACAGATATACAATGGCCACCGTGAACTGACATAAAATGGCCATTGTGAACTGACATAAAATGGCCATTGTGAACTGACATAAAATAGCGATTGCGACCTGACATAAAAAGGCCCCCATGAACTGACATAAATTGTCCATTCTGAACTGACATACAATGGCCCCCTTGAACTGACATAAAATGGCCATTGTGAACTGACATAAAATGGCCATTGTGAACTGAAATAAAATGGCCACTGTGAACTGATATACAATGGCCGCCGTGAACTGACATAAAATGGCCATTGCGACCTGACATAAAAAGTCACCCGTGAACTGACATAAAATGGTCACTTTGAACTGAGATAAAATGGCCACTGTGAACTGAAATAAAATGGCCATTCTACATAGATTACATAGAATTTACAGTGCAGAAGGAGGCCATTCGGCCCATCGAGTCTGCACCGGCTCTTGGAAAGAGCACCCTACCCAAGTCCATACCTCCACCCTATCCCCATAACCCAGTAACCCCACCCAGCACCAAGGACAATTTTGGACACTAAGGGCAATTTAGCTTGGCCAATCCACCTAACCTGCACATCTTTGGACTGTGGGAGGAAACCGGAGCACCCGGAGGAAACCCACGCAGACACGGGGAGAACGTGCAGACTCCGCACAGACAGTGACCCAGCGGGGAATCGAACCTGGGACCCTGGAGCTGTGAAGCAATTGTGCTAACCACCATGCTACCGTGCTGCCCCGATTCTGAACTGACATACAATAGCCACCATGAACTGACATAAAATGGCCCCCGTGAACTGACAAAAAATGGCCACCGTGAACTGACTTAAAATGGCCCCCGTGAACCGACATGAACTGGCCACCGCAACTGAGATAAAATGGCCATTGCAAACTGACATGAAATGGCCATTGTCAACTGACATACAATGGCCACCGTGAACTGAGATAAAATGGCCATTGCAAACTGACATAAAATGGCCATTGTGAACTGACATAAAATGGCCATTGTGAACTGACATACAGTGGCCACCGTGAACTGACATAAAATGGCTGCCGTGAACTGACATACAATGGCCGCCATGAGCTAACATAAAATAGCCACCGTGACCTGACATAAAATGGCCGCCATGAACTGACATACAATGGCCACCATGAACTGACATAAAATGGCCATTGCGAGCTGACATAAAATGGCCCCCATCGACTGAATAAAATGGCCACCGTGAACTGACATAAAATGGGCACCATGAACTGACATAAAATGGCCCCGTGAACTGACATAAAATGGCCACCTGAACTGACATAAAATGGCCCCCGTGAACCGACATGAACTGGCCACTGCAACTGAGATAAAATGGCCATTGCATACTGACATAAAATGGCCATTGTGAACTGACATGCAATGGCGATTGTAAACTGACATACAATGGTCATTGTGAACTGACATGCAATGGCCATTGTGAACTGACATAAAATGGCCACCGTGAACTGACATAAAATTGCCCCCGTGAACCGACATGTACTGTCCACCGCAACAGAGATAAAATGGCCATTGCAAACTGACATAAAATGGCCATTGTAAACTGACATACAATGGCCACCGTGAACTGGCACAAAATAGCGATTGTGAACTGACATACAATGGCCATTGTGAACTGACATACAATGGCAACCATGAACTGACATAAACTGGCCCCCGTGAACTGACATAAAATGGCCACCGTGAACTGACATAAAATGGCCCCCGTGAACCGACATATACTGGCCACCGCAACTGAGATAAAATGGCCATTGCAAACTGACATAAAATGGCCATTGTGAACTGACATAAAATGGCCACCGTGAACTGACAGAAAATGGTCATTGTGAACTGACATAAAATGGCCATTGTGAACTGACATACAGTGGCCACCGTGAACTGACATAAAATGGCTGCCGTGAACTGACATACAATGGCCGCCATGAGCTAACATAAAATAGCCACCGTGACCTGACATAAAATGGCTGCCATGAACTGACATACAATGGCCACCGTGAACTGACATAAAATGGCCATTGCGAGCTGACATAAAATGGCCCCCGTCAACCGACATAAAATGACCACCGTGAACTGACATAAAATGGCCACCGTGTACTGACATAAAATGGCCCCCATCGGCTGAATAAAATGGCCACCGCGAACTGACATAAAATGGGAACCATGAACTGACATAAAATGGCCCCGTGAACTGACATAAGATGGCCACCGTGAACTGACATAAAATGGCCCCCGTGAACCGACATGGACTGGCCACTGCAACTGAGATAAAATGGCCATTGCATACTGACATAAAATGGCCATTGAGAACTGACATGCAATGGCGATTGTAAACTGACATACAATGGCCATTGTGAACTGACATGCAATGGCCATTGTGAACTGACATACAATGGCCACCATGAACTGACATAAAATGGCCCCTGTGAACTGACATAAAATGGCCAGCGTGAACTGACATAAAATGGCCACCGTGAACTGACATAAAATGGCCCCCGTGAACCGACATGAACTGGCCACTGCAACTGAGATAAAATGGCCATTGCAAACTGACATAAAATGGCCATTGTGAACTGATATACAATGGCCACCGTGAACTGATATAAAATGGCCCCCGTGAACCGACATGAACTGGCCACTGCAACTGAGATAAAATGGCCATTGCAAACTGACATAAAATGGCCATTGTGAACTGATATACAATGGCCACCGTGAACTGATATAAAATGGCCATTGCAAATTGACGTAAAATGGCCATTGTGAACTGACAAACAATGGGCACCGTGAACTGACATAAAATGGCGATTGTGAACTGACATAAAATGGCCACTGTGAACTGACATAAAATGGCCAATGTGAACTGACATACAATGGCCACCGTAAACTGACATAAAATGGCCATTGTGAACTGACATACAGTGGCCACCGTGAACTGACATAAAACGGCTGCCGTGAACTGACTTACAATGGCCCCCGTGAACTGACATAAAATGGCCATTGCGATCTGACCTAAAAAGGCCCCCGTGAACTGATATAAAATTTCCATCGTGAACTGACATAAAATGGCCCCGTGAACTGGCATAAGATGGCCGCCATGAGCTAACATAAAATAGCCACCGTGACCTGACATAAAATTGCCGCCATGAACCGACATAAAATGACCACCGTGAACTGACATAAAATGGCCACCGTGTACTGATATAAATGGCCCCCATTGACTGAATAAATTGGCTTCCTTGAACTGACATAAAATGGCCACCGTGAACTGACATAAAATGGCCTCCGTGAACCGACATGAACTGGCCACCGCAACTGAGATAAAATGGCCATTGCAAACTGACATAAACTGGCCATTGTGAACTGACATACAATGGCCATTGTGAACTGACATGCAATGGCCACCGTGAACTGACACAACATGGCCACCGTCAACTGATAAAAAATGACCATTGCAAACTGACATAAAATGGCCATTGTGAACTGACATAAAATGGCCATTGTGAACTGTCTTAAAATGGACCCCGTGAACTGACATAAAATGGCAACTGTGAACTGACATAAAATGGCCACCGTCAACTGAAGAAAAATGGCCATTGCAAACTGACATAAAATGGCCATTGTGAACTGACATACAATGGCCATTGTGAACTGACATACAATGGCCACCATAAACTGACATAAAATGGCCATTGTGAACTGACATAAAATGGCCATTGCGACCTGACATAAAAATGCCCCCGTGAACGGACATACAATGGCCATTGCAAACTGACATAAAATGGCCACTGTGAACGGACATACAATGGCCACCGAGAACTGACATATAATGGTCATTGTGAACTGACATAAAATGGCCATTGTGAACTGACATACAGTGGCCACCGTGAACTGACATAAAATGGCTGCCGTGAACTGACATACAATGGCCACCGTGAACTGACATAAAATGGCCATTGCGAGCAGACATAAAAAGGCCCCCATCAACCGACATAAAATGACCACCGTGAACTGACATTAAATGGCCACCGTGTACTGACATAAAATGGCACCAATCGACTGAATAAAATGGCCCCCGTGAACTGACATAAAATGGCCATTGTGAACTGACATGCAATGGCCATTGTAAACTGACATAAAATGGCCATTGTGAACTGACATACAATGGCCATTGTGAACTGACATAAAATGGCCACCGTGAACTGACATAAAATGGCCCCCGTGAACCGCCATGAACTGGCCACTGCAACTGAGATAAAATGGCCATTGCAAACTGACATAAAATGGCCATTGTGAACTGACATGCAATGGCCATTGTAAACTGACATACAATGGCCACCATGAACTGACACAAAATGGCCACCGTCAACTGAGAAAAAATGGCCATTGCAAACTGACATAACATGGCCATTGTGAACTGACACACAATGGTCATTGTGAACTGACATACAATGGCCACCACGAACTGACATAAAATGGCCACCGTGAACTGACAGAAAATGGCCCCCGTGAACCGACATGAACTGGCCACCGCAACTGAGATAAAATGGCCATTGCAAACTGACATAAAATGGCCATTGTGAACTGACATGCAATGGCCATTGTAAACTGACATACAATGGCCACCGTGAACTGACACAAAATGGCCACCGTCAACTGAGAAAAAATGGCCATTGCAAACTGACATAAAATGGCCATTGTGAACTGACATACAATGGCCATTGTGAACTGACATACAATGGCCACCATGAACTGACATAAAATGGCCCCCATGAACTGACATAAAATGGCCACCGTGAACTGATATAAAATGGCCCCCGTGAACCGACATGAACTGGCCACCGCAACTGAGATAAAATGGCATCGCAAACTGACATAAAATGGCCATTGTGAACTGACAAAATATGGCCATTGCAAATTGACATAAAATGGCCAATGTGAACTGACATACAATGGCCACCGTGAACTGACATAAAATGGCCCCCGTGAACTGACATAAAATGGCCAATGTGAACTGACATAAAATGGCCATTGTGAACTGACATAAATGGCCAATGTGAACTGACATACAATGGCTACCGTGAACTGACATAAAATGGCCATTCTGAACTGACATACATTGGCCATTGCGACCTGACATAAAATGGCCCCCGTGAACTGACATTAACTGTCCATTGTGAACTGACATAAAATGGCCATTGCGACCTGACATGAACTGTCCATTGTTAACTGACATAAAATGGCTATTGTGAACTGACATAAAATGACTCCCGTGAACCGACATAAAATGGCCACCGTGAACTGAAATACAATGGCCATTATGAACTGACATACTAATGGCTACCGCGAACTGATGTAAAATGTCCACCGTGAACTGACATAAAATGGCCGACTGCTGGTTGTGGATTTTGTTTTGGCAGAGTCCCAGAGAGAGACGGAGAGACGAAGAGACCGAGAGAGATGGAGAGGGGAGAACAGCCTCCCCCCACCGAGAGAGATGGAGAAGGGGAATCCCCTCCCCCACCGAGAGAGATGGAGAAGAGGACCCCCCCCCCCCCACCTAGCGAGATGGAGAAGGGGTACCCCCTCCCCCACAGAGAGAGATGGAGTTGGTGGAACCCCCCCCTCCCCCACCGAGAGATATGGAGAGGGGGGAAATCCCCTTCCACCGAGAGAGATGGAGAGGGGGTCCCCCCCCCCCCACCGAGAGAGATTGAGAGGGGGGAACCCTGCCCCCACCGAGAGAGATGGAGAGGGGAGAACTGCCCCCACCGAGAGAGATGGAGAGGGTGCCCCCCCCCCCGCTGAGAGAGAAGGCGAGGGCGACCCCCCCCCCACCGAGAGAGATGGAGAGGGGGGACTCCCCCAGCGAGAGAGATGGAGAGGGGGGACTCCCCCAGCGAGAGAGATGGAGAGGGGGACCCCCCCACCGAGAGAGATGGAGAGGCGGGAACCCCCCCACCCACCGAGAGAGATGGGGAGGGGGGACCCTTCCCCCCCCCCCACCCCCACCGAGACGGAGAGGAAAACTGCAGGGGATGGGCACAATGGAAATGTGGAGCTTGTTCAAGGAACAGCTACTGCGTGTCCTTGATAAGTATGTACCTGTCAGGCAGGGAGGAAGTGGTCGAGCAAGGGAACCGTGGTTTACTAAGGCAGTTGAAACACTTGGCTAGAGGAAGAAGGAAGGAGGCTTATGTCAAGTTGAGACATGAAGGTTCAGTAAGGGCGCTCGAGAGTTACAAGTTAGCTAGGAAGGACCTAAAGAGGGAGCTAAGAAGAGCCAGAAGGGGACATGAGAAGACTTTGGAAGGTAGGATCAAGGATAACACTAAAGCTTTCTATAGATATGTCAGGAATAAAAGAATGACTAGGGTAAGAGTAGGGCCAGTCAAGGACAGGAGTGGGAAGTTGTGCTTGGAGTCCGTGGAGATAGGAGAGGTGCTATACGAATATTTTTCATCACTATTCACACAGGAAAAGACAATGTTGACGAGGAGAATACTGAGATTCAGGCTACTCGACTAGAAGGACTTGAGGTTCATAAGGAGGAGGTGTTAGCAATTCTGGAAAGGGTGAAAATAGACAAGTCCCCTGGGCCGGATGGGATTTATCCTAGGATTCTCTGGCAAATGTTGTCCCCTTGTTCAAGAAGGGGAGTAGAGACAACCCCGGTAAATATAGACCAGTGAGCCTTACTTCTGTTGTGTCAAAATCTTGGAAAGGTTTTTAAGAGATAGGGTGTATAATCATCTGGAAAGGAATAATTTGATTAGACATAGTCAACACGGTTTTGTGAAGGGTAGATTGTGCCTCACAAACCATATAGAGTTCTTTGAGAAGGTGAGAAACAGGTGGATGAGGGTAAAGCAGTTGATGTGGTGTATATGGATTTCAGTAAAGCGTTTGACAATGTTCCCCACGGTAGGCTACTGCAGAAAATACGGAAGCATGGGATTCAGGGAGATTTAGCAGTTTGGATCAGAAATTGGCTAGCTGGAAGAAGACAAAGGGTGGTGGTTGATGGGAAGTGTTCAGACTGGAGTCCAGTTATTAGTGGTGTACCACAAGGATCTGTATTGGGGCCACTGATGTTTGTCATTTTTATAAATGACCTGGAGGAGGGCGTAGAAGGATGGGTGAGTAAATTTGCAGATGACACTAAAGTCGGTGGAGTTGTGGACAGTGCAGAAAGATGTTACAAGTTACAGAGGGACATAGATAAGCTGCAGCGCTGGGCTGAGAGGTGGCAAATGGAGTTTAATGCAGAAAAGTGTGAGGTGATTCATTTAGGAAGGAATAACAGGAAGACAGAGTACTGGGCTAATGGTAAGATTCTTGGCAGTGTGGATGAGCAGAGAGATCTCGGTGTCCATGTACATAGATCCCTGAAAGTTGCCACTCAGGTTGAGAGGGTTGTTAAGAAGGTGTACGGTGTGTTAGCTTTTATTGGTAGAGTGTCTGAATTTCGGAGCCATGAGGTCATGTTGCAGCTGTACAAAACTCTGGTGCGGCCGCATTTGGAGTATTGCGTGCAATTCTGGTCGCCGCATTATAGGAAGGTTGTGGAAGCATTGGAAAGGGTGAAGAGGAGATTTACCAGAATGTTGCCTGGTATGGAGGGAAGATCTTATGAGGAAATGCTGAGGGACTTGAGCCTGTTTTCGTTAAGAGAAGAAAGTTAAGAGGTGGCTTAATTGAGGCATACAAGATGATCAGAGGATTAGATAGGGTGGACAGTGAGAGCCTTTTTCCTCGGATGGTGATGTCTAGCACAAGGGGACATAGCTTTAAATTGAGGGGAGATAGATATAAGACAGATGTCAGAGGTAGGTTCTTTACTCAGAGAGTAGTAAGGGCGTGGAATGCCCTGCCTGCAACAGTAGTGGACTCGCCAACACTAAGGGCATTCAAATGGTCATTGGATAGACATATGGACGATAAGGGAATAGTGTAGATGGGCTTTAGAGTGGTTTCACAGGTCGGCGCAACATCGAGGGCCGAAGGGCCTGTACTGCGTTGTAATGTTCTATGAGAGAGATGGAGAGGGGGGAACAGCCCCCTCCCCACCGAGAGTGATGGAGAGGGGGGAACCCCCACCGAGAGAGATGGAGAGGGGGAACCCCGCCCCCCACCGAGAGAGGTGGAGAGGGGGGAATCCCCCCACACCGAGAGAGATGGGGGGGGGGGAATCCTCCCACACCGAGAGAGATGGAGAGGGCGAATCCCCCCACCACCGAGAGAGATGGAGGGGGGAATCCCCCCCCCCCCCACACCGAGAGTTGTGGAATGGGGGGAACCCCCCCCCCCACCGAGAGAGATTAAGAGGGGGGAACCCCCCCCCCCTCCACCGAGAGTTGTGAAAAGGGGAGAACCCCCCCCCCCACCGAGAGAGATGGGGAGGGGGAACCCCCCCCCCCCCCCCATCCACTGAAAAACACGGCTGAAACCGATGGAGGGAGAAAAGAAAGGGGGGTAAGGGGGTAAACAAGGAGCAGGGGGGTCACACACCAGGTCGGCCCGGAAGGGCATCACGGAGGGTCTGCGGGGGAGAGAGGCGAAGGGTTAGGGAAAGGGGGGTTGGGGGGGGGGGGGCACACACGCCGAACTGAACGGCAACAGTTTGTAACGATAGAAACGTAAGAGAAAGCCTTTTCACTCTCTGAGAAATGTAAACAAGCCGCAATGCACAGAATTGTGGAAACGGCAATAAAAAGATTTTTTCAATAAATCCAGAGCCCAGTTCAGTTTTTCCAATTCAGGGGCAAGTTAGCGCGGCCCATCCACCTGCCCTGCACATCTTTGGGTTGTGGGGGTGAGACCCAGGCTAACACGGGGAGAATGTGCAAACTCCACACGGACAGTGACCCAGAGCCGGGACTGAACAGTGGTTAACACTGCTGCCTCACAGCTACAGGGTCCCAGGTTCGATTCCCGGCTTAGGTCACTGTCTGTGCGGAGTCTGGACGTTCTCCCCGTGTCTGCGTGGGTTTCCTCCGGGTGCTCCGGTTTCCTCCCACCGCCCAAAGACGTGCAGGTTAGGTGGGTTGGCCGTGATAAATCCAAATTGCCCACAGCATCTAAAGATGTTCAGGTTAGGTGGGGTGACAGCGACGGGGTAGGGGAGTGGGCCCAGGTATGGCGCTCTCTTCAGGGTTCACACTGTCTCTGTCATTATTGTTTACACCTACAATGCTGCCAAACTTTCTATCAAACTTTCTATCTCATTATCTTCAATCAGTACTCAACAAAGTCAAACTGAGGCACACAGATACACACACACACACACACAGACACACACACACACACACACACAGACACACACACACACACACACACACACACACAGGCACACACACACACACACACAGGCACACACACACACACAGGCACACACACAGACACACACAGACACACACACACACACACGCACACACACAAACACACACACACAGACACACACACAGATACACACACACACACAGACACACACACAGACACACACACAGACACACCCACATACATACACACACACACACACACACACACACAGGCACACACACACACACACACAGACACACACACACACACAGATACACAGTCACACACTGCAATGAAGTTACTGAGAAAAGTCCCTAGTCACCAAACTCTGGCGCCTGTTCGGGTACACTGAGGGTGAATACATAATGTCCAATTCACCAAACAGCACGTCCTTCGCGACGTCAGGGGGGAAACCGGGGCACCCGGGAGAAACCCACGCGGACAAGGGGAGACCGTGCAGACTCCGCACAGACTGCGACCCAAGCTGGGATTCGAACCTGGGGCTCTGGAGCTGTGAGGCCGCAGTGCTACCCACTGTGCTACCGTGTAACTTCCAGTGCCGCGTAAAGAATGCCACACATAACCCCCCCCCCCCAACACACATACACGTGTACAAAAAAACAGATACTCAAACTCAGACAGGCTGCGTCAATACATCTTTCAAATGGAGCGAGATCCATTCTCCACCTTTAACTTGGAGAGGTGTATCTGGCCTGTGTGTGACCCAAGTCACACACTGACTCTGAACATCCTCACAGCAGCTTGGGGACAGACTTTTCTAAAGCACTTTTCATAACCTTTGGGTATCACAAACTGCTTCACAGGCAATGGAGCCCTTTTGAAATCTAGTCAGGAGTAATTTAGGAAATGGACCAGCTAATTTCAGAGAGAGACACAGAAACAGGATGAGATTGTGCTGTACATGTTTCAGAGCTGTCACTGAGACACACACGAGATGTACAATATCAATTATTATTCTGAAGCATTTTGATTAAATCAGCCCTGAGACTGAATTCCAGTGTTTCAGAGTAAAGCTTCATCTACACTGCCCATCAAACACTCACAACACAAATACTGTCTGGGGTTAAATACAGAGTCAAAATCCCTCTGTCCTGTCCAAGGAATTTTTCATTGCAGATAGTTATTTTTATTTTTTGGAAAAGCAGAACTTAAATTGCACCGAATCCCAGGGTGGACTCTTGTTTATTTCAGCCCTTCACATTCAAACGTGAAGTTTAAGCTCCGATTACAGGTGTCTGCTTGTCTCTGTCTGTGTATTCAATGTTCCTGTAGCTTATTCACTTGTCTGAAGTATTTGAATAATAGGCCTTGGTTAATCAATCCTTTCTCACAGCACATGGAAGTTGTGAATCTTCAAGGCTCTCAGTCTAATGTAGTTAAAAAACAACTGCTTCCTTTGATCCTCAATCCATTTCCCAACCCTAAATAGATCTCACACCTTTCCACAATGCAGGAATATCTCCATCAAAACTTCTAATCAGTTCCGCATACACTTGTTAAACTTGCCTGTGTGAAGTAAATTCCACTGACAGATTCCGAAAGCTGCACAGAGCAATGACTGCTTATTTTAAACTTTGAAACGGAACTATTTTAACTTGTCCTTCAATCCTCTTAAACAGAAATGTTGTCCCTGTGGGCTGACAGTCTCTCAGTAAGATTGAAACATTGAGGTACGCCTCGCACTGCACTTGACAACATTTGTGGCACTTCCACAATCTACGACACATTGCTGTCTGTATGGTGTGAATCTAGCTGTGAAATATCTGTACAGTTTAAACTTCCACTGTTTCCTCCTTCTCATCATTGATAAAGATCACGGTTTGATCACCCCTCTGCCTGAGGTGGGAATGGGACCATCCAGGCTGCAGGCCCAGCCTCCTGTCCTCCCACCCCTCTGCCTGAGGTGGGAGTAGGACCATCCAGGGATGCAGGCCCGGCCTCCTGTCCTCCCACCCCTCTGCCTGAGGTGGGAGTGGGACCATCCAGGCTGCAGGCCCAGCCTCCTGTCCTCCCACCCCTCTGCCTGAGGTGGGACTGGGACCATCCAGGGCTGCAGGCCCAGCCTCCTGTCCTCCCACCCCTCTGCCTGAGGTGGGACTGGGACCATCCAGGGCTGCAGGCCCGGCCTCCTGTTCTCCCAGCCCTCTGCCTGAGGTGGGAGTGGGACCATCCAGGCTGCAGGCCCAGCCTCCTGTCCCCCACCCCTCTGCCTGAGGTGGGAGTGGGACCATCCAGGGCTGCAGGCCGAGCCTCCTGTCCTCCCAGCCCTCTGCCTGAGTTGGGACTGGGACCATCCAGGGCTGCAGGCCCAGCCTCCTGTCCTCCCACCCCTCTGCCTGAGGTGGGACTGGGACCATCCAGGGCTGCAGGCCCAGCCTCCTGTCCTCCCACCCCTCTGCCTGAGGTGGGAGTGGGACCATCCAGGGCTGCAGGCCCGGCCTCCTGTCCTCCCACCCCTCTGCCTGAGGTGGGACTGGGACCATCCAGGGCTGCAGGCCCAGCCTCCTGTCCTCACACCCCTCTGCCTGAGGTGGGACTGGGACCATCCAGGGCTGCAGGCCCAGCCTCCTGTCCTCCCAGCCCTCTGCCTGAGTTGGGACTGGGACCATCCAGGGCTGCAGGCCCAGCCTCCTGTCCTCCCACCCCTCTGCCTGAGGTGGGACTGGGACCATCCAGGGCTGCAGGCCCAGCCTCCTGACCTCCCACCCCTCTGCCTGAGGTGGGAGTGGGATCATCCAGGGCTGCAGGCCGAGCCACCTGTCCTCCCACCCCTCTGACTGAGGTGGGACTGGGACCATCCAGGGCTGCAGGCCAAGCCTCCTGTCCTCCCGCCCCTCTGCCTGAGGTGGGAGTGGGACCATCCAGGGCTGCAGGCCCGGCCTCCTGTCCTCCCACCCCTCTGCCTGAGGTGGGTGGGACCATCCAGGGCTGCAGGCCCAGCCTCCTGTCCCCCCACCCCTCTGCCTGAGGTGGGACTGGGACCATCCAGGGCTGCAGGCCCAGCCTCCTGTCCTCCCACCCCTCTGCCTGAGGTGGGAGCGGGACCATCCAGGGCTGCAGGCCCGGCCTCCTGTCCTCCCACCCCTCTGCCTGAGGTGGGACCATCCAGGGCTGCAGGCCCGGCCTCCTGTCCTCCCACCCCTCTGCCAGAGGTGGGAGTGGGACCATCCAGGGCTGCAGGCCCAGCCTCCTGTCCTCCTCCCCCCCCTCTGCCTGAGGTGGGACTGGGACCATCCAGGGCTGCAGGCCCGGCCTCCTGTCCTCCCACCCCTCTGCCTGAGTTGGGACTGGGACCATCCAGGGCTGCAGGCCCAGCCTCCTGTCCTCCCACCCCTCTGCCTGAGGTGGGAGTGTGACCATCCAGGGTTGCAGGCCCGGCCTCCTGTCCTCCCACCACTCTGCCTGAGGTGGGACTGTGACCATCCAGGGCTGCAGGCCCGGCCTCCTGTCCTCCAACGCCTCTGCCTGAGGTGGGAGTGGGACCATCCAGGGCTGCAGGCCCAGCCTCCTGTCCTCCCGCCCTCTGGCCAGCACCTCGGGGGCATCCTCCACTGCCGGGGGCAGGGCGGACAAGACATTATGTGGGGGCGGCATCCTCCCGTCGCTCCGCTGCCCCCGCGGTGCCCTCGCCCTCCCGCCTGCTCACGCGGCAGCTGGGGGTGAAGTGCTATGCCCACCCTACCATGACCATTGAGGCGGGCACCCATGCGATGGGCGGGGCTGTCGGCCCCTCGGCCATCGTAGCCGCCTCGCGGATGTACGGCAAGGCCGGGTTCTTCCTGCGGGCCGAGCAGGCGGCCCACCGGGCCCTGGAAAGGGGGCTCACGGTGGGCGGGACACACGTGGCGGTGGAGACGCTGGAGGCCACCGCAGAACGTGTTGTTCTATCAAACGTCCCGGCCTCCCTCCCCACCGAGCTCCTCCTGCCCCATCCCAACCTACTGGGGGAGGTCAGGTCCGGGGCGGCGCCGCTGACGCTCGGCCTGCGGGACCCCTCCCTCCGCCATGTCTACTCCATCCGCCGCTTGGCTCCTGTCCGCCTGAGCCGGGAGGGGGAGGGGGATGCTGACGGGGCCTCTCCCGCCATGGAGGCCGTGCAGCAGGGCGATCCCGAGCCACCCCCTCCCCGCAAGCGCCGCCTGCCCGGGCAGGGGGGGGTTTGCTGCCCCCTCCCCAGGCGAGGAGGGGTGGGGGTCTCCCGTGTTGGTGCCCATCCCCCTGACGCCTGGCCCGGGGCACACAATGAAGAGAAGCAAGGCCGGGGGGGGGGGGGGGGGCTCCGAGGCCCCCGAGCCACTCGAGCTGCTGTCGCCCCCCGAGCAGGAGGACCCGGGGTCGAGCGGAGACGAAGCCCCTGGGGGCCCGTCCCGCCCGGTGCAAGTTTCCTCCCCGGACGCCTCCTCTTCACCATCGCCGGGGGCCGGCAGCAGCAGCGACCGCTCATCGTGCCGCTGTGGGCCGTGGACGGGGGAGGACGGGGAAGGCTCCCCGCCCTCTACACCCGAGCGGGCGACGCCGGAGAGCCCTGTTTTCAACCCGGACATGTTTCCGGGGGGCCTCTCCGAGGTCCCGGAGTCGCCGGCGCGGGTGGAGGCGCCGTCCACGGCCCCTGAGCCGCGGGAGGAGTCTGCGAGGGACCTGCCTGAGGACGACCCTGGGGGTGGGGTCGACTCGGGCCAAGGGTTAGCCGGTGGGCCCGTGCCGCCCGCCATACTCCATGTGGCGGGGGACTCGAGCTCGGGAGGTGACCGTTCGGAGGAGGAAGGCTGCTCGGTGGCGGGTGAGGAGGAGGATTTAGACGCGCTCTGCAGCGAGGCAGAGGGCACCCTCACACCCGGCACTGAGTCTCCCCTCGTCCCCCCTGGGGAACGCCGGACATTTCTGGGAGCGCACCATGGTCACCCGGACTGTGTGCAGCTGGCCCTGGGCAGCTGGGGAAATCTGGGGCTGCTCCTTGGCCCCGCCCGGGCCTATGTCAGAGAGGCCCGGGAATTCGATCAAGACCAGGAGGAGCAGCGCCAAGCTGCTCAGTTCCTTGTGGGACTCCTGAGGGAGTGGAGGGGGCGGTACCCCCACTCTGAGCACTGAAGGTAATGGATAACTATTGCTGCTGACATGGAGGTAACCATGGCCAGCCTCAACATCAACGGCAGCAGCCACGCGCACCACCGTCTCCAGTTCTTGTCTATCCTCCGGGACGGAAAGTACGGGGTGTGCTTCCTGCAGGAAACCCAGGCCATCCGGGTGACGAAGCTCAGTGGACCCTGGAGGGGCAAGGAGGAGCCTCCATGAGTCACCTGGCCCCACGTTCGGGCGGGGTGGCTATCTTGTTGGCTCCACATTTTCAGCCGGAGATCTTGGGGGTCAAGGAGCCGGTGCCAGGCCGTCTGCTGCACCTAAAGGCCCGTTTCGGGGCAGCGGTGATTCACTTTGTAAATGTATCCGCTCCCGTGGCCGGACCGCAGCAGGCGACTTTCTTCCAAAAGGTGTCCACTCTTCTCGGCACCATCCTGGTGGGAGAGTTGTTATTGAAAATATGGAAAGATGTGTCATTTGAAACATGGAAGTCTGGCAATATCTGGTCTGGGAGAAACAGGAGAGGATACAGGGCAAGATCCCACAAAGGGTGAACAGCAGCTGCCAGGAGAGGATTGTAAAATGCAGATCTCCTTGCTCAAGCAGGCTCAGCAAACAAGACAAACAGGACTTTGAATGAAGCCAAAAACAATGGCCCACACCTTCATTGAAAGTAACTGTCTTAGTTAGCAGCTGGAAAAAAGGATGAGGTTCAGTTGAATTTGGTGATAATTCTAGGTGTGAAAATTTGCTAAACCAGGTAAATTAAAGAAAACTGGAGACTATCAGTCTACGAGAAACATAATTCAAAGCCAAAATCAAAGTCAAAATTATGAGCTGAGGAAACAATTGGAAAATAAAACTACAGAAATGACAGGAATTAAAAGTAACACCTCTTGAAACCAAAGCATTTTGATCATCACAAAGGAAACAATGTAATCAGATCTCTGAGATGCAGTTATGTCAAAATGAATACTTAGTTGGATTAGAAGGTTTAGTCAAACGTACTTTGGACAATCAAAGTTAAATAACTTACTTTACAATAAAATCACAAAAACTAGATAACTGTGAGAAAAATATGTAATGCCAGAGACCAGGGCAGGAACTACCAGAACCAGAACCAGAACTCAGAGGGAGGGAGAGAAGCAGAGAAGAAACAAGCAGCTCAGAGTCAGATTACAGTCAGCTCGGCCATGGGAAAGACAAGGCATAGCGGCCGAGCTAAAACAGCTAATACATCTCAGGAAGACTATAATTCAAAGAGTCAGCTCAGAGTCAGCTCAGAGACAGCCAGCAGAGTCAGCTCTCACAGCTCGGTACATGGGAAAGACAGGCCACAGCAACCGAGCTCATCAGCGAATCCGTCTAAAGAAGACCAGACTTTATAAAGAAGAATGATTGTCAAGGTGGGCCTGAAGGTCCCTTCAACCACCCAGAAGGATCCAGAAGCAAGGTCTTTTTCCTTTCTGTAAAGAAAGTATTTGGAGCTTTTAAAATAAAAAAATATAATAATAAAATAACTTAATTTAACCTGAATCAGTGGTTATTCCAAAGTCTACTTTACTTACTTAGCAATGCGGGACCCAGGATCGATGGTACTAAGTGGTAAGTAGATGAAATCTTCGGTGAAGGTATAGGTTATACCGGGGGATAACTAGAAAATATAATTTGACCAGAATAGCACCCACTGAAGCCTGCATCGGAGTCGGAGAGTGAGAATCCCTGATCACCATTTAGAATGTCGCCCCTTTTTGGTATCGGGGGACTTCTAAGAATAGTGGTGAGTTTTCAAAAACATGGCGTTCAACGTTTTAATTAAAACCCTGTCAATTACACCGAATGTGTTGCTTTATTTTCCACACGGCAGCCGTCGTGTTAACACCGTGTGAATTGCGCCCAGCCGGTTGTTTTGCTTTCTCCATGGCATCCAGCGTGGAGACCTAGAATATTAGAAGTTTCTAGGTAAAACGAGGCTAGAATAGTAGAAGTTTCTACATCAGCAGAGGGGGCTTGAATATTAGAAGTTTCAAGTTCCCAACAAACGGTTGGAATATTAGAAGTTTCTAACCGGCACAAAGGCGAGAATATTAGACGTTTCTGGTCTATTGTGAGTCAGACTTTACCTGCCGAGTTTAGTCTGGAAAGTCATGTGATTGATTTCTGTAAGGATATTCTGTGGATCGAGGGGACATAAAACTCAGGTTGGGTGTGAAATCAGCAAATTAGAAGATGCTGACCCTGAGAAATAGTCTGCAAGACATCTTGGTGACAGCACTAAAAATCTTGCATCCATTACTGGTAAAAGGAGGCAAAAAATAAATCATCCTTAGAGTAAGGCAGATTGTGAGGTTAAATCCTAAAGAAATAGAGGACGCCTAGAATCTTTAGAGACCAATAACCAATCGACCCTTAGCTAAAAACAGGAAGATAGTGCCTTAGTTAGCCTTGGGTAGGGCACAGAAAGGGCACCTATCCTTAATTTCAGATTGCAACTGAAAGGGACAACCAGGAACAGAACTTAGAATTCCGAAAAATGGCAATTAGAATAATCATCTTGCTGTGAAACACGGTCAAGAGAGTTGAAGCAATGAACCAGAGTGGGAGAAATTAATAGAGGCAAAAAACTACTGCATAAGTGAAACTTTATCAGCATGGAGGGGTCTCAATTTTTGTTAAAAGTAATTAAAACCCCACTGAACAGAGGTCCAAGATCTCAGTGTATAAACGTGAGTGCGTGTTCAATAAGGGTTTGTGAAACCCTACAAAGTAGACGTCCAAGATCTGAGCGGATGAATGAGTGTGTGTATGTCTAAGAAGGAATTGTGAATTCCCTTTGGTGTTTGTATTTTTAAAAAAATGTTGTATTTTGCAAAACCGAGTTTCACATCAATTAAAAGTTATAAATGGCAGGTAGAAATGTGATCAGTATTATGAGGTGATAAATCAGTATGTTCAGAGTTAAATTGGTCTCAGAATAAACAGATAAAGAGTTTGTACTGGGCAGCAGTCAGCTGTTTGCAGCCTTTGAAACTGAGCGTTGAAATTGACACTGCATAGCTCCACAGGGTCCTAGTGCCCGATGATCTCAAGAATGTCACCAGCAAAAATAATCATGTTTAGAATGTTAAATACATTGAAGAAGGAGCTTTAGAGAATAAAGATTTTGGATCAAAAGTTAGATTAAGAGAATTACTTGCAGGATAAGGAAAAGAGAATCTGATGGCAGGAAAAGATTTGATAAAAATAGATGCAGGTAAAATTAAGATATTAAAACAATTGATAACACAGAGGAAGTTTGGGTGAAACTACCAACTAAAACTGCAGGGAAAATAATCAGTGAAGCTGTAAAATGTGAAGACAAGTTTGTTCAGAATCTGGGTAATCATACAGTTGACTTAGAGAAGCATGGTGTCTGGAGCAAAAGAAATTATATCACAATTAAAACACATGACCCAATTGGTGGGAAGACAGTGAATTAAAACCCGTTAGCACCATTGATTGGACAGATCATGAAGTTAAAATGTCATGTTTGGAACTTACCTTCATAAAAGTCCGGCCGTAATCAAAATAAGGTAAGTGAAGTAAACGCAGTAGCAATATCAGGAATGTATCAGGGTAAGGTTTCGACAGATTGGATCAGAGTGAGCAAAAGGGGAGGAGTTTGAGATTCTTCGAATCTCACTCAGGGGTGCAATGACAGAAGGAGGAGGCTTAACAGGCCTTCATTGTGTGATGTACATCAATGATAAGGAAAAAAAATGAGTTAAAAAAAAAAAGAAAAGAGACAAAAGAAATGGTAACAAAAGAAATCCGGAAGTCCTGGCGAGGGCACTTCGGGAGTGTTCAAATGAAGATAGAAAGTACGAATTAAAGAATAGGGCCCTCTCCACCTGCTCATTTGATTTTTCAGATGGAAAAATTAAATAACAGACAAACCAGTTCACAAGAAGGAAGAGAACTGCACTCCAGAAAGGAATGTTTTAGACAGGATTGGGGGGGGGGGTGGAGGGGGGGGGACTAATGATACAATCGCCTACATACTTGAGGGAATTAAATGATAGAGCCCGTAGGAAAACTTTACGGGTTGGAAACACATCAAAATCTCAAATTACTACTGAACAGTGAACCCTCCGGTCAGACATCTCTAACTGGACATCAGCTGATGGATGATCTGCGGTCTCCATGGGGTATGTACTATGTGGTGGAGTTATTAAGGGTCTCGGCAGACAGCAGCGACTGACGAGGAACCCCAATATGATAAACAACAATAGTTTAAGAATTTTTGGAGCTTGATGCCAAGGGGGGAAAATTATTACCAATGAAGCAAACAATATTGCATTGTCGAGCTGTAAACATTATTAAGGAAGAAATGTCATGTCAATTGTTAGCACTGTTATGTATGTATGATAATGGGGGTATGTGTGCCGTTAGAGAACTTGATCAGCATTTCGAAACTGTGTGAATGTTTTAATAGGGGGGGAATAGTGGTAGTTTAGTGTGCTTTCTTGATTTAACTGCATTGAATATCACAAATAGTATTGATGTTGCTAACACGCCATATTTAAAATGCAGTGACTATTGGTTCCAAAGCCACGAAGGGATGTGTCGATATTGTACTTTATTTTTCGTATTGAAATTGTGACAACAGTTGCAATTATGTAAAGTTGTAACACACGGTCTATTTGTGTAGTTAGGTGATGGGTAATGTGTTAATATAAGACTTTTTTTTTTACTGTGTATTTAACATTAGGGAGAATTTATTTGGAACAAGTGACAGTTCGATGTGGTTTTGCGAATACTGTCGGCATATTGTATTACAAATGTTGTAAGGGAAATGCTAACAGACGAAAGGGATTTGAAGGACGTTTGTCGGAAAGATATTCTCTCCTGTACACCAGGGGCTGGCAGACATACATGGTTCAGAACAATATTAGACATTAATGTGGGGAAGTCAGGGTTAGAATCAGGATCAATTGAACCTTTTAAATTAATGAAGCGAGGGGACCAGTGGGTGTACATGATGTCATAATTTACCATTCCAATGAGAAACGGTAAGCAATTTGGATGACAGAAAAATGGACACGAAACAGCCAGTGATGGACAAATGGCCTTTTTGGTTACTGATGGACTGAGTTGTGTGCTGTTTCTAAGGGACATTAGGAAGCTTCTACGGTGCTGCTACCCCAAGGAAGTAAACTGCTTTTGAGGCAGTGGAACACGGATATAGCTATTGTGTTACCTTCCTAAGCGGCTCCAGCTATGGTTCACGGTAATTGGACTTGAGGAAAGAACGAAAAAATACACTGGTCTGTGATATGGATACACTTACAAATTGATTACGATGCACAATTTACAATCACAAAACATGGACATACAAATGAGAAAGGTCGGAGACAAATGTTCATCGGTACAATTAGATGGGGGGGGGGGGATAATTGACCAAATGATATAGTTATTTTTCAAATGTCAAGACGGGGTGTTATTGAAAATATGGAAAGATGTGTCAAATGAAACATGGAAGTCTGGCAATATCTGGTCTGGGAGAAACAAGAGAGGATACAGGGAAAGATCCCACAAAGGGTTAACAGCAGCTGCCAGAAGAGGATTGTAAAATGCAGATAGCCTTGGTCAAGCAGGCTTAGCAAGCAAGACAAACAGGATTTTGAATGAAGCCAAAAACAATGGCTCACACCTTCATTGAAAGTAACTATCTGAGATAGCAGCTGGAAAAAACGATGAGGTTCAGTTGAATTTGGTGCTAATTCTAGGTGTGAAAATTTGCTAAAACAAGTAAATTAAAGAAAACTGGAGACTATCGGTCTACGAGAAACATAATTCAAAGCCAAAATCAAAGTCAAAATTACGAGCTGAGGACACAATTGGAAAATAAAACTACAGAAATGACAGGAATTAAAAGTAACACCTCTTGAAACCAAAGCATTTTGATCATCACACAGGAAACAATGTAATCCGATCTCTGAGATGCAGTTATGTCAAAATGAATACTTAGTTGGATTAGAAAGTTTAGATCAAAGATACTTTTTACAATCAAAGTAAAATAAGTTACTTTACAATAAAATCATAAAAGCTAGATAACTGTTAGAAAAATATGTAAACCCAGAGACCAGGGCAGGAACTACCAGAACCAGAACCAGAACTCAGAGGGAGGGAGAGAGAGAAGCAGAGAAGAAACAAGCAGCTCAGAGTCAGATTACAGTCAGCTCGGCCATGGGAAAGACAAGGCATAGCAGCCGAGCTAAAACAGCTAATACATCTCAGGAAGACTTGAATTTAAAGTCAGCTCAATGTCAGCTCAGCGACAGTCTGCAGAGTCAGCTCTCACAGCTCGGTACATGGGAAAGACAGGCCACAGCAACCGAGCTCATCAGCGATTACATCTAAAGAAGACCAGACTTTATAAAGAAGATTGATTGTCAAGGTGGGCCTGAAGGTCCCTTCAACCACCCAGAAGGACCCAGAAGCAAGGTATTTTTCCTTTCTGTAAAGAAAGTATTTGCAGCTGTTAAAATAAAAAATATAATCATAAATTAACTTAATTTAACCTGAAATAGTGGTTATTCCAAAGTCTACTTTACTTACTCAGCAATGCGGAACCCAGGATCGATGCTACTAAGTGGGAAGTAGATTAAATCTTCGGTGAAGTTATGGGTTATACCGGGGGATAACTTGAAAATATAGTTTGACCTGAATAGCACCCACTGAAGCCTGCATCGGAGTCGGGAGTGAGAATCCTG